>NW_013525013.1:1216454-1240196 GCF_000836215.1 Papilio polytes | reverse complement strand
CTCTGAGCCATGGTCCGCTGCGCACGTCGTAGCAGGACCATGTTCTCCCTGCTCAGGGGCCTCGTCGCCCATATGGGCGCTCCGTAGAGCGAAATTTAATCAAGTTCGGTTCTGTTAATTTGGGTACAAATATCCATCCATCCACTTTCGCATTTATAATATTAGTAAGGTTACCTGATCCAGATTATATTAAAAATTATCTTTTTTTATGCTTTCAATTAATTTAATTTAATTAAACAATTAAAATGTCAATATCTAAATGCTCTAGTGACAATGATGGTAAGCTATTGGCTTGTATTTTTTGTCCCTTATGTATTACATGATATCCAATGTTGAAATTAAATGTTTAAAGCAATAAAACGAAAATTTGATTGATAATAAATATACATTTGCTATTATACCTACACTTTATACATAACAAATATATTTACAGTATATAACATTTATTTAATTTCTGCTGGCATTTTAGTATCATTTAATGCAGCAAGTATGTTTTGTGCAGTTAGCTCACTCATTGTATTCCTAGCTTCAATTGAAGCACTACCTATATGAGGCAGAACAATGCAATTATCTAGCTTAAATAGTGGACTATCTAATGGTAGGGGTTCAGGAGTGGTCACATCTAAACCCGCAGCTCTGATAGTGTTATTTTGCAAAGCCTCTATCAACGCATTCTGATCTACAGTCCCACCTCGGCTTGTGTTAACGAAAATAGCTGTCTGTTTCATCTTCTCAAACGCAGCTTTGTTAAATATTTCCTTAGTTTCTGGTACTAATGCACAGCAACATATCACGAAGTCACTCTCAGTAAGCAATTCATCAAACGTAACTTTAATTGCACCAACTTCTTTAGCCTCGGGTCTCTCACTTCTGTTGAAGTAAAGAATTTTCCCTGTGTTGAAAGATTTCACACGTCTAGCGACCGCTTGGCCTATTCTCCCGTATCCAACGATTCCTACAGTAGCACCAGCAAGCCCTGGTCCTGTCATCCATGTCGGAGCCCAGGATACCCAGCCGCCAGTTCTCGCTTCATTTTGCGCTTCGGGTAAACGTCTTGATGTGGATAAGAGGAGTGCTAACTGAAAAGCATAAAAAGTAAAATAAAAATAACACTTTTTGTATATTAGATTACTTTTATAATAGAAAAACAAATTAATATGCTAAATGAATAGCTATGCCTATTGCCATTCAAAAAGGAAGTAGCAAAATGATGTTGCCACAATTTTACATTCACAAAGGCCATAGACACAAATAAAATTATTTAAATCCATTAGTTGAATGAACACAAAGAAATAACTATTATATATCATTTAATAATTTTTTGCCCCAATCTTCTACTTTGTAAGGTCTGTATTGTGACTTTAAAGGTATATGAATGAATACCGTGAGTTCAGCAGTAGCATCAGTCAAGACATCTGGAGTATACCCAATCCGGATGCCTCGTTTCTTACACTCCTCCAGATCAATATGGTCATGGCCCACAGATATGGTGGCCACCACCTTCAGACCAGGACCAGCCGCATCTAGCAGTTCTTTATCTATTTTATCAGTGAGTGAGCAGTAGATTCCGTTGGCACCAGATACATGTTTCAGTAATTCTTGTCTTGGGCATGGTGATGGTTGTTCCCACATCCTTAAATCACACCTGAAAATAGTTAAATGTTAAATTACTGAATTACAAAAAAATACTTGTGTTTTTATGACCAATCTAAGCTGAAAGTTGTAAAAATTATGCTTATATTCATTACAATTTATAGTCAATATGAATTAACTTAAATTACTGGAATGCAACCTTATTACCTTGATAGCTTTGTGCACTCAGTACAAATATTTGTTTAGCAAGGCATCAGTATTTTATCTTACTAGTTACTCTATCTCCCTGCCAAAAAGGTTTTATATTAATAACTTGTGGACTCATGTTAACTTCTTCTATACAGGTTATTCATTTGTTAAAGAGGAACAAGATGGCAGGCGTGTAAAAAAACCTTCTTAAAGATGTTTTAAATGAAGAATAATGTAAAACTTACTGTTTCTTGAGTATTTCTATGCCACATTCCGGCATATCAGATCGGGTGATGTAAACCTGGTGTTTTCCGGTACTCATTGTTCTGACGAAGTTGTTTGCGGCACCTCTTCTGATCAAATAAGGCGCAATGGCTGTCAACACGCCTTTATACCTCATGAATGGATAGTTTTTACGTATTGATTAAATTAGATTTTTTTGACAGTTGTCAGTTTCCGTACCAAGTCTAGCGAAAGGTCATTCTGATCTATGGCAAATACTTCGGCGGTGCTTCAATGGACTTTTTTTCAGTGGTGTCCTTGAAATATGACGGCTTCGCAACGTAAATTGCAAGATGTAAAGCAAACACAGTGGCAAGGATGATTTTGCCTTTACTCGACTTTAAGAATGACAAACGGCCGGACATAATACTTAGATAATTACTACTAGAGGTTAAACGAGCTATCAACCAATTATCAATATATTCTTGAAATTTTTGTTAACCTTGAACTTTCATAATACTATTTACTTCCCCTTCCCGCGTGATACAAGTGTCAATGCCATTTTGACAACTGTCAATTATGAAGTTTTTAAGGTAAACAAAAACAAGAAAATGTTTTTTGAACCATACAGCCAAAAGATTTTAATATTGAAGCATTTCTTCTATTTATTTTTATTTTGCAGTATCAATGAATATAGAGTATCTAGGCGTATTATTAAACGATTTTTTTTATTTTATACATCTTTAAATACTTGACATGTTGAGTCGTAACTCAACTAAACTACAATGGATCGTAATCCCTTGTAGTTTAGTTTAGTATAGTTTATAGTATAGCTTCTTTCCATACATTAAACTTTTCTAATCAATCGTTTTATATTACCCTTGTAAATAATTCCGCAAAACGGTATATTTAATGTTTAAAACTATTACATTAAAATTACAATCAACTGCAGCACAGTAACAGTAGTAAAACAATTTAATTCATCTCATTTGCATGTGCTATTTGTACGAGTATAGCTGTCATTTCCAAATATGGCATTAAATCAGATGGATTATTGCGGCGTGCAAATCTAATTAAGTAAACACTCGACCGAATCTTATTATTCTTACAATTGACGCTAATTCGTGGTTACGAATCGCAGTTTTACCGCGCCCGCAATAAACCGGCCGAGTAATTATTTTCGCCACGAAAATTAATTAACAAGATTAGTTTTATGCGAGACTTTCATACCGAAGTCGAGATATCCAGCCGGCGGCAGTTCTCGTGCGGATTTCATTATGTGCGTTGTTACTTTCATCTCGTTATATCTATTTCTCAATACATGTTAGTTATACTTTTTAATTATCATCATGGGCGTAGTAACATTCTTACATTACAGTCGTTATGAATTGTTTAACATTTTAAACATAATTTCTCTTGTTAATTTTAACTGTTTTAAGATTTACACTAAGATTTGTATCGACTAGCTTAGTACGTTTATAAGATAGTTAAACTCTTATTACCTGGATATCTGATCTGAATTTAAAAGGCAACAAAAACTGTAAAACTACTTTTTCACTTCCTAGGCAAAATTTTGTTCTTTTTTAACAGCTTTGGGGTGGGCTTATTAGGTTTATTTGGGACTGTGTAATTCGCAGACTTTTGACAGATTTGGTGCCTCTTTCTGTTCAGCGCCCTGGGTGGTCGCTCAAACATGCCCTGGGCTAACGCCGGTATTGGTAACACAGTAGGGACGTTTTGAACCGGGTATGCAATGATTGCTGGTGACAGACTAATTACACCATTCTGATTTGTGTATTTGTTCCGTGGATTACATATTGAGCGCCCAATAAGTTCGTGTCTTTCTATGATTCACATCTGCTTGTACCCAATAAAACTATTATTTTTTATACCTCACAATTGCAATACAATGATACGTTATATAAAAATAACATTTAGAACCTTTTAACATTTTCCTTACAAAATTAAAAAATCGTATTTTACTTCGCTTTATCTCATAATTTCCATTAAAATTCCGCTAAAATAAAAATAATTTTAAATGTAAAGATTTTCTCTGGTAACATTATTTAGAAAATGATCTTATCTAACAAAAGTGATATAATTCTTTTTGATTTATGATTTAGATTTTCTTAAGAATTTTAATATTTATTCCACAATAAAGAAAAACATAAAACTGATAACAAGTTACTATTTAACACGCTCTTGGTACAACTTTCTCAATTTTCCTGAAGTTTCGCAATAATACTAAATGAAAATAACTGTTTTTATTTACATATAAGAAAATAAGTTACCGATTCAATTTAAATTTATAAGAAACTAGCAGTTCCAGTGCGACTTCATCCGCATGAAATGTCAAAATTCAAATGCACAAATGACTATTGCTTCCTTGATGTTGGTAGCAACTTATGGTCTCTTTACCACATTAGGATTTTTATCCAAAATATTTACCCCCTAAGTTTAATGCCGTGAAAATATATAGCCTAAAGCGTAAATGTAAATGTAAACGTAAATGTAGGGCTAATTATTAAAAAAGAACTATTTAAAAACATGCTGTAATTGCTGACATCTTAGGCAACAAAGTGTGTGTTTACGTTTTATTATTATAGCATAGTATAGAAATAAAAATTAAATGCTTTTGACTTTCCATTAACGGTATCCATTCGTTAAAAAAAGAATAATAGCCAAATTGATTTTCCCAGTTCAAAGATTAGTTGTTTATGTTTTATACAGTATAATAAATACTTGACTGTAACTCTCAAATGCAATATTAATAGGAATTTCACATGTGAAAGATAACGTACGAAATTATCAAGCCGTCTTTACAGTAAGTATGTATTGCTTGATATAACGCAGCTACTTTCTATTTAGTAATTAGAAGATTCGCACACGAAAGTCGATGTTATTTACTAACGCGACAAGAGTGCGCGGTGCGCGGGAAATGCCAGATTAATTATGTCCGCGAGCAAAAACGGAACGTTCTTAACTTTTTAATTTTCGCTTTATACAGGGTTGTCATTATTTTGTATCTGTATCGACAACAGATAATAGTAATATTTTATTTTTTATGTTACAGTTCAATAATGTAATCTATTAGTCCAATTCTCACGTAACGATTATCCGTTTCGTTACACTCTGGCTGAGCTATCGGCGTTAACGGTGGTCGGTCGGTTAACCGGACTGTTACCCGGACTAGATACAACGATTGTATAATGACAGGAAAAATAGTGCGTGTCTTATGAACTATTGATATGACTTTATTATAGACTAAATATGTAGACTAGAATTTTTTAGCGCCAGTTACCGCGGGCATTTCTAGTGGGCAGGGGATCAGAGAGTTGGCTGCCCTCCATAACTACGCCTAATAAAGCCGTATTTTCCCCAAAGAACGAGCGTATTATGCGGCTGACGCCCATTTCAGTAACTGATAAATCGGCGGTGAATTCAAGCTGTGCTTTTTATCAACGGAAATGACCTATATGTTTTTAAAAATAAACCATATAGTTAGGCAGTAGACAAAGCACATTATTTTCATCTAAATTATATGCAATCATTTGTCATTTTTTGATATTACAATGACTCATAACCAAAAATATTAATACTGATTGGCAAACGATTCTAGTATTTAATACTATAGAAATAAGGGTTATAAAAGTTTAAATGTAGACACGGTTGTAACAAACTCAACAGCGCGTATATCCCTTTTCAGAAGGTCTTTACCAAGGCTTTAATTGTTTTTATTGTTTGCACATGTACAATAACGAGTCATATATGATCAGTGTTAAAATTTCGTAATATAGAGAACAATCAAGTCAAGGGTCATCTCTCACCAATCTATGGTTAGTCTAGTCTTTATCTTTCAGACAATGGTTTCATCACCATCCCCTTGTCTGTCACATTTCGACCATAGACGTCAGTTGGTTTGTCAACTCATTGTTTGGTGACATTAGCGGAAAAACATTCCGATTGCAGACAAAACGGTTACGACATTTTCGCTATTGTAACTTTATTTGTTTGTTCATTTGTTATTGTTATTTTTGATTCGAAGGGACTCGAGCCGACCACGCTGGCTCACTGCGGTATGTGGCTCTAATTGCATGTCAAAAAAAAAGAGAAGTATAATAAAGCGTGACTTCGTTGATGGTGTTTAATGTTCGCAAATGGATACTCGTGATTCCAATCATGCTGTATTTCAAGTGGCTGTATAATATAAATCATTGAGGTCTGTAGCTATGTCACATGCCTATGACTGGATGTCTCGATTAGAGCGAGCTCACACCGTTGACTAAACTATCGGACAACTGTTGTGCGATTGTCGATTGTTTCGCAGCTGTTTAGTTGCACAACTAAAAATCGAATTTTGCTTTTACTCTTTTTTAAATTATTTAGGTCTTTTTCAGTCCGTGAACGTTATAATATTACAGATCAACGTTAAATATCGAAGATAAATAATTTTTATTAAACGTTAAATAACACGTTACGAAACTTACGCTGTACACGATGTTATTTTATCTTTAACTATTGTTTTTAAAGTACAGTCAGTGTCACAAGCACAAGTATCTATACTATTATAATAAAGCGTAAACACACACTTCTTTGTTGCCTTAGATGTCAGCAATTACAGCATGGTTTTGAATAATTCTTTTTTTAATAAAAAGCCCTACAATTGTGTCACGCTTTAGGCTATATAATTTAACGCCATTAAACTTAGGGGGTAAATATTTTGGATAAAAACCCTAATGTGGGAAAGAGACCATAAGTATATAACAATATACAACTATACAACACACACGCATCAGCTAACTGGCTGCTAGTGTGTCACCCAAAATAATAATAAATAATAATAATAATAAGTTGCTGCCAACACCAAGGAAGCAAGGTTGTCACCATGTCATGTCATTTTGACATTTGCAATTGATAATTTGATACATGTAAACAATAAAATAAAATTTTCATAAATTTATGCGGATGAAGTCGCACAGGAACAGCTAGTATAAAATAGAAACAAATATTCTACCTTTCATTAAATTGATTTATAATTTAAAATATTCAAACTAACTGGCAGTATGTAACATTCTGTCTACAATCTTACAATCAATTTTATTAAAATTAAAACGATGAAATTAAGATTTCTGACGCGGAGTGTACGTAATTAAACACCTGTGCAATTTGACGCGATGTTTTTGGCACAGATTAAAAAACCTGCTGCTGTTCGTCTTCCTTTTATTTTATTCAAATTACATAATGGTGGTATAATGAAACAGACTGTTATTTTGCGATTGCAATTTTATAATGTAAATAAAAATTAACTTTTATAGTTATAGTTAGTTTAAAAATATGACTTTTAATAAAGTCTACATACGTTCAGTACTTTTAGTATAAACATGCCATACTTTTTGGGTGTTTTGTGTGTACTATTTTTCGGTCAACCCATCAATTATGGATTTAAACACGACCTGATCCAGATCCATCGATCATAATTTAAATGGGAGCGACTTTAAATTCGTTATAAATAGCTTACATAAAATGTTCGACCTACTTCAAATGGTAAAAAATTTCGCGGAAACTTTTCAACTTGTTACTAATGGTCAGTAACTTTAATATAATTCAGATAAGCTTTGCTTAAACGTTGGATGACAATAGGCAAATGTTTGAACACACTTTATAATTTCCGTCAAACTAAACTTGAAAGATATCTATGGTGAGCTGGTACGAAGTTTATTACTGCTAATGAGAAAAAAATGTTTTTTTTTCCGTAAGCAACATTCGTGTAATCAGTGAGTATATTTTAAAAATTGCATGTTAGACGATAACTGATGTTATACAGTTCTTTATGAGAGAAATTATTGCAGGCCTGTGTACACATCTGTCAGTGTGTTACAAATTCGCGATATACCACGAATGGGCGGAAGCGTAACGGTTTTATTCTGCAATTGTTTACAGTAAAAAAATATTTTTAATATTTTAGGGTATGGTGTTTTTATTCTAATCCATTTATAAATTGGTTCATGCAATTATCTTGATATATTTGGGTGGACAGAAATAGGTGCTCGTTGCCCCCTTTCATCAAGCTATTTAGGCCGTGAATTCAGGAGTTAGTTTAGTGAATCGCCAAATGACTGACACAATTAACTTTCTTAATTATAAATAGATTTAGTGTTTGTTTCTCGATTCTTAAAAAAATGAACCCGTATGCACCCGGATCCATATTCTATAGGAATAGTTACATTATATTTCGTTGTGTAGGATGTTAGTATTACCGGATGGAAATGTAGAGAATTTATGTTACCCGCAGTGATTACTTTTACACCATTACTGCATTAAACACATTTACTGATTACATCAAATGTGTAATCTATACAGAAATTATCTTTATTTGCGTTGAGAATGGAACAATATCGCCGCAAAGCGAAGGAAGCGTTTTCTCGTTTCTGAACGAACGCGTCAACGTCATTCGCTGTCAGTCGCCGGAGAGCGCGCAGTCGCGTCGCGTGTGCTCGTGTTTTGTAAATTTAAATTCAACGGAATTGTTAGATTTATAAATACGCCTTCAAATTATTGAAGAAATAAGACGATAATAAGTGTATCAGTGTGTGCTTTTGTGTTTTAAAGTTTTGTGAAGAGAACACTGTACACATTTATTGTTTATTCTGCTGAAGTTGAGAATTGTGAGTATACGATAAACTTTCCTTTTTTGATTTCGTTACCAAAACAAAACTTCGCACGATGTTGTTACAAATGTTTTTTGTAAATAGAAACTTAGTTCCTCGGGTTGAGAATACGTAAATAACAAAGATATATTTTTATAATTTATTTTTAAAAGACAAAAACTTAGGAATTGAACAAATAATATTTTATGGAGAGGAAATTATTCCCTTCTAATTAAATCTGGTATTATTCTAAAGTACAAGTAGTTTGAGTTTGATCTAAACTGTTTTAGTAACTTTAATTTAAATAGAAAAGTATTACTCAAATGTTACCAAGGTCCAGATGTGCTGCACATGCATTTTAAAGTTACTGGTCCGAGGTTGAGATTTGGGAAAGCTGTAATCTTCAGTACGAGTACTTTACACCTGAATGTGATCAGATATTATTTACGCAATTGAGATTAAAAAAGCACAAAACGATATTTTCATTGCGTTGCGACGTAAAAACTAAATATTATACATTTTTTATAGTTAAATTCAGAAGAGATTGTTTTATCGCCATAATTTTGACATGGTTTCGCATTTCCGACCTGACTGATCGTATCGGTCAAGCTAGCTACATACTCCTGGTTTTAACTCAACATAATAAATTATTAGCAATCGCCCGCGACTGCGTCCGCTTTAAAAAAAAAGGCTAAGTAGCCTATGTATTCTTCCAGACTATACATCCATGCCAAATTTCATCGAGATCCATTTAACCGTTTAGGCTACAAACTCTAACAAACATCCATCCATCTATACTTTCGCATTTGTAATTAAGGGCGGATTCAGCTTTGGCGCCAGGGGGGGGTCACATATAGTGGTCAAGTAAAGAGCTTGACAAAATATGTAAATACATTTTTGCAAACTTTTGACCAACCAGCTCAGGGGGGGGGGGGTCATGACCCCTATGACCCCCCCTGGATCCGCCGTTGTTTAAAATATTAATAAGTTAACTGTCAATTGGACTATATATAGTTAAATTTATACCTACATACGCATTTATAACTGAACAGTCTGTTCGGAACTGAGCGTTTGTATTTGGCTTCTCGCAGCAAAACGTGATAAATTAATACCATTCGAGTTTAAAAAATAAATTCTAGATTTCGCATAGCTGGTGTTGCGAAATTGTAACACATTTTTATCGGCATAAAGTAACACAGTTGGAAATGACCAATTACATTCAGGTCACGTGTGCGCGTATCAAATACAAATTGTTACATTTAATCCGAGCTTGTTACAACGCGATTATGTAACATTGACTTTGTAACGTGCTATTGATGTGTGTAACATTACAGCATTTTAAGGTATTTTGTATGTATGAAAGAAGAAGCCCAACGATTTCCCTTACATTTGAATAGTCCGGACATAACACAAAGAGAATTTCGATTATCGATATCGCATAGAATCGATATTTATTCGTATTTAATGCGAGTAAATATTATATCATCAACATATTCATTTATAAGATATTATAACAGGTCCGATTTATTCCTTTGTTAATGCATATTGCGTTTGTCGCATTATAACAAGGAAATTAACTGCGTTAGCGTTTGTCATATAGGACTATTTCAAGGTTTTAAACAACATTGTATGCGTTCTTATATTTCTATATTATTATTATAAAGGAAAAAACTATAGGATGGATGGATGGTCCACTCGACACTGGCCCAATCCGCTAAGAGAGTGCCATAGACAAGAAACTGAAATGAACTGGATGAATCTCGACGAAAGTTAGGATATCTATGCCAACTTTCATCCTATTATATCCTAAGAACACAGGGTACACGCTTTTGTCATTTTTAATACGACTCAAACGGAGTCACGGGCGAAAGCTAGTACCTATATTCTCTTATCTCTTTTCCCAAAGGAAATAAGGTTGATAAGGTACTTTTAAATGGGTGTTCCGAAAAGCCACTGTTTGAATTTAAATGTTGTATAAAAAGGCATAAAAAATATTAGTGTCATAGATAAAATTTCCGATTCCGATTACCGGATTTTGCGAACTGTGTTTTTAGTATTTTTATAATTTAGATAACATTATTAGTAATCAATGTTTATATTTGAATGTGTCATATAATTTACCGAATTGCAGTAAATACCCGACTTTATCTCATGAGTGAACAAATAGGGTGTTTTCGTAAACATGCGTTATTAGTTGGAGATTACGATTGATAAGATAATGTGGATGTCGGACTGACTTGAGATTTGAAAACGATATATTAAGATGTTTTCACACGAGGGAAGAAATAGTAACGTAACGTACTGGTAATATTTCCACGCACACTATCTGTTTAGTCTGCGTGTTGAACAATAGCAATAGTGCACTGTGTTGGTCCGCCTATTCTACCTTCGTGTGAATAGTGCATATTGTTTATACGTTTATAGGGTTACTACTAACCCTGTAGTAATGGGTATTTTTCATCAATAAAGAATGTTTACCATATTGGAATGGTTAATATATCGTTGTAAACCATGCCGCTATATAGCGTTAAATAAGGCTATGTACACATTTAAAAATAGTCAAGAGTACTTTCAATTTCAATGAGAACATTCTTTGTTTTAGGTTCAAGGGTAGAATTCTTCGTGAACAGCTCCGAAGTAAATATTAGCGCAATTGTGGTACTGTTTAAGTGATATTAATCTTTATGACAAAGGGAATAGGGTTTAAAATGAATAACTTGCAGTGAGACAAAGCATGCTGCGTTGCGTTGGGTTTATTTTGTAATGCTAGGGTAGCCTTCTAATTAGTAGATGTCAGACAGTCCTGATTAAATGAAATTATTTTGATAAAATATTGGTTTGTAGCTATTTCCTTGTCAATGTGTGCTTTTTTACTGAAAATTTTATTCTATTGTTTCAATCTACATTTTAAACTTAAAGAAAAAAAAAACTTTTACATTTATCTATTTAAAAACAAAAATGAGAACATCAGCCATGACTTACAAACAGACAGGTGACTGATAAGATAGTGAAAGTTGATAAATTGTTTTACTTTAAAGATTTATCTGCGACAATGGTTTTAAAGAAGTCAAGGAACGACATCATTTAAATATGACAGCCCTGACATCTTTAGTACTTTAAAGTACACTCTTATTTTATTCTTAAACAAAGAATAAAGAATTCTGGGGCAAGTTAAATTCAAGCTTATTTAAAGATGGGCAATATAACGGATTATGAAATCTTACCAAAACAGTCTTTTACGCAATCATAGGCATAGGTGTAACCTATAGGCATCGCTAGCTCATTTTTTTTACGACGGCTTCGGGCCGCCCTCTTGTTCCCCTAACACATTTTAAGTTAGGGACCTGGGTGGCGGGTGTATCTTTATTTCTTTATTTTTAGATCTAGGCAAAGTTAGGTATAGGGGGTCTACTATCGACTAATATGGTGTTATTCGAAGTTGTTTTTATATCTGCTTTACATTTTTATTCTCTGGGAAAGGGGGGATTTATCGTAGCTTAGTCTACGTGTGCTATCCCTGCGATGCCTATGGTGTAGGTGCACTGACAAAGTCTGCTCTTCATACATCAAAAAACTTAAAAAAAAAACATACAGACGAATTGAGTACTTCCTTCTTTTGGAAAGTCGGTCAAAAACAAAGGTCACATGATATGTAAAATCATGTGACTATATTTATCTCAGTTGAGATTTAGATAACCTTGAAGTGTACACTAGTTGAATAGAATTTCTACTTTCTTGTTGAGATTATTTATTTGGTCAAGGTAATTTCTCTTGAATTTCACTAAATGAAATCGATTTTTTTATCAATTTTGTATATCTATAGCTGTTTTACATCTTATTTTAAAGGTTGATTCCTAGGTAACGTGGAAAAAGACATTTTTGTCCTAATATTACATGATGGTCACCCTATCGATATGGCATTTATGGGCGCTGTCCCGCTCTCTTGCTTGAGCCGGTATTGCTTGCGGGCTGGCTTTGTTCAACAAATTGTCGCCTCAAATATTGTCCCAAAGATTGTTGCTTTGTTACTACGCTGCCTTTCAATCTTATCGGATCCATTGTCATCGAATACCTATCGTCTGAACTCCATTCGAATGGAAGTTACGCAACGAAATGTGAAATGGTTTGTTTTCATACATTTAAAATTAAGCACTTGTTTGTGTTTTTAAAATACTCACTGCCACAATCCAGTCACATTAGCTCCTTTGCAAACAAGTACAAACTAAATCAATATTTATTGTGCTATACTAAAGGAACCCTTAGTGACCATTTAGACAGTTATTTAAAATATTCCGTGATTTGAATGACAGGAAATGGTGTATGTGCGGTTTACACAAACACTGTGCTTTGAATAATAAACAATGTTTTTTGCCTTTATGCTCAGTGTATATTTAAACCTTATATTAATTCTGGACATACCAAGAATTTTAAAAGGATTTAAATATTTGAAGTCGACTTTATTTGATACTTTTTCATACAGAATTAAAAGGATTTAGAGAATTTTATTACATTTAATTTTAACTTAATTTGTTTTTTATCCTCAAGTAATATAACCGAATGCCTTGGCTCAGTGGTTTAAGCACTTGACTTCTAATCTACAGGTCTTGAGTTCGAATCCCGCCGTGTTATTTTCGATTTTTCGAATTTTCATATATACATAACTTACCCCACGTTCTTACGGTGAAGACAAACATCGTGATGACCTGCACATATTAGCAAAGAAATTCAAAGATATGTGTGAAGTCAACCCGCAATGAGCCAGCGTTGTTGTCACCTTAACTTAGGGTAAGCTCCGAGCCCCTCGGTGGGGACGTTCAGTGGTCTGGTAATGATGATGAACATAACCGAATACCATGTTGATGTCAAATATGTGACGACCCTAAGTTTACTTTAAGTTGATTATTTTAAATGGCGTTCGCTTTCCCGTGCTTATGTAACTGATGTAACCAACAACGGGAAGTTGGTGAGTTGAATACCAATTTACGATAAGCTCCTGTGACTTCGGTTACGTAGAAACTGGTATATTAACATACCTCGGGTTTAAACGTCATGTAGTTTAGTCGATAGTTTATTAATGTATCGATAATTATGTAACAATAAGAGGGTGTATTCTGACAGCTGGGACAGTTATCTATACTAATATAAAGAGAGAAGATTTGTATTTTTGTATGTATTCGAATAACGCAAAAACTACTGGGACGAATTCAAAAATTCTTTCAAAATTGGAAAGGTTAATTATCTGTGAGTAATATAGGCTGTATTTTTATTATTTTTTAATATCACGGGCGAAGTCGCGAGCAACAGCTAGTGGTAAATATCCAAATGTCTTTTGGAGATTTATGAATATTGGATATTAAATGGAAACTGGTCAACTGATTTTGCGATTTCTGATGATATGGCTTCTGTTAATTGGTTTTATTTGAACTAAGTCTGTTTGTCTTTGTTCAATGACAAATTATAAGCTTTAAGGTAAATGTTACAGTAATTGTAAAGGTTTCTATAGATATTATACTATTTGGTATCAAGTAAATTACAAATAAACACACCATGGAATATAAATGAAGTTTCTGGAAGGTTTAAGAAGAAGAAAGAATACGTAAGAGTGTTTATCTTGTTAATTTCTTACTAATATTATAAAAGCGAAAGTTTAAATGGATGTTTGTCTGCATATCTCTAGAACGGCTTAACAGATCTCGTCGAAATTTAGCATAGATTCAGAAGTCAAGAACACCCTACTAATTGTTTTTTTATTTACGGATGGAGTCGCGGCGACAGCTTGTTCATATGATCTGTTTACGTAAAACATACTCGTACTTTTTTTACATTCTGTAATGGTATGGTGAGAGTTAACAACAGATGTCTTCCTTACCATACAAAACATCGACAAATATGTTGCTTGCAACCTGTCATTTTGCACATGAATGCAGAAAACTTATACAGGATGTTGTTATTTATGTTTTAAATTACTCATGTAATTAATATGAGTACCTAAATGAATTATTTTCGCTAATATGGTCAACGAGGAGGAAAATATGTTTGAAAACTTAGTTGTTTTGACCTAATCCGTGACGTTGCCAAATTATCTTTTGAACGTTATACAAATGGTATTTATATTAAGTTAAATACAAAGAAATTAATTTATTACATATGGTAATGGTAAATAATTAAAGCAAGGTTAGTTTGCATTATTTCTCTAATCTCGTTGGCCTAGTTCAAAGCTTAACAAAACATGGACACTTCTTTACATTACATGGAAGGTCGAAGATATTAGAAACACTAGCACTGTTAGAATGCAACTAACCAGTGAGTTACCACTGACCTCTATAGATGAACAGGCTATACTGCGCTTGTTTGATTTTCTGCATTTTGTAGCTGACGGTTGCAATGAAGAGTTTTCCAATCGCCTATCCATTTATACAGATTAGTAGTGGGTTCCCTGATGATATAACTGTACAAAACATTGTTATCTCTATTTTTTGTAAAGAATGAAAGAGACAGGGAATGGTGTGTTGTTAATAGGTATCATAATAATTTTATTAATTGTTAAAAACTCCCCTTTATCAGGTAATCGTGAGTTTTTAAACGAATCACAAAAATCAATCGTTAATTAATAGTCGTAAAGTACGAGTGTTTTAAATCGATTTTAATACGATTTTAAATTAGAATTATTCATTTAATTGACCATTTAACGCACGAGTCAAAAATCTATTTAGATTTTCGAGTTGCCTTATATGCGGTGTGTCAAAATTAATGAACTGGTTTGTCCGGGCGATGACCATTTTAGGGTACATGTAAAATCCGACTTTAAGTTATGTACGAGTATGTCCGTACATATTTTGGCGTTTTTAACCAAAGTATGCTTGAACGCATTAAATTTATAAAACAAGCTGTTAGTTGAATCACGGGTAAGACCACTTTCATTTCGTTGCAATACAATGGGAATATATGGGAAAATAAAATGACAGTAAAAGTGAGGTTATAATTTTTTACGAGTACATTGGTAATTGTATAGATAATATTTGTTTAATGAACCGAGCTTAGATCACTACTTAGGTGTATATAAACTCATGAAGTAAGAAGTAAGTCAGATAGTCAGCAAATGCTGCTTAAAGCCTGTTAAATGTACAGGTAAAACTAAAGTGTGTTGATAAAATAGGACTGTCAGTTAAACTGTGCAGTTCTCAGTTGAGCATACAGCTTTAGCTGTGCGACTGTACAGTAAATTGAAAATGTGTACCGGGCCCAACTATAAATGTTTGTTTATTAGATTGTTATTATCCTGTTATGAAAGCGGATAGTTGATTAAAACATATTATAATTTATTTAAATGTATTTTACATAAATATATGTGATTCATTTATCATATAGTTGCGACGAGACGTTGAGAAGTTAGAACCAATATACGCCGCCATCTTATGTAACTTTTACTTTTAAATTATTCGAGCTGTCAAAACTGGCAACATCCAGCCATCAACCATAGACAATTAGCGAGGTAAATGACATTGATTGCAGAGTTATAAACGTTTAGAAATAAATTATGGTCTCGAAATTTAAACTGCCATTAGCGTGTCTATTACAGCTTTCTCAAAGTGATTTATATTATTAATAATTATTTTTATATTGTAAATAACTAGTTTATAAAAGAATCCGCCTGTCGGCTATAGTTGTTTACTTTAATGGTTTATTCAGTAAAAGTGTTAGTTGATTTTGACCTGATATTGTTTTTTAATAATCTTTTAGTGGTGATTTATTTATTAATCGATGTGATAATATTACTTTCTCATTTTAACATGAATACAAATTCAAACATGTTTTTTTAATGAAAAGTTCATACACATTTGTATACTAATGTTATAAAGAGAAAAACTTTGGTTGATTGTAATGAATAGGCCCAAAAACTACTGGGCCGATTTTAAAAGTACTTTCACGTTAGAAAGGAAATTTATCTGTGAGTAACATACGCTAAATTTGTACTTTTTTAAATGTAATAACTTTTTTAAATTGGTGAAAGTGACATTCTGTTACTTGTCTACGACAGAATGGCGCCAAAATATGACAGATGACAACGAATTTTAAAATTGACGGACCGAAGTACATGTTAAATACATTTTACATGTATTTCTGCTCTAAATACGCATAACAATAAGACTTATCGCGTCGCGCGTTGCTGACGACTAATGGACCTCGTGCGTTACAGTGCTTATCGCACGCCATTATGATGACTAAAAGTGCACGTTTGACCCTACCTAAAGTATATGCTTCTTTTTGACCGACTTCCCAAAAGAAGGAGGTACTCAATTTGTCTGTATGTTTTTTATGTATGTTACGGCATAACTCCGCTGCTAATGGACCGATTTTGATAATTCTTTTTTATCTGAAAGGTAGTGATTGCAGGTGGGTCCCAATTTGTTTAATTTATGGAGTCAAAGACTACGGCGTAGTTAAATAGTTTAGCTCAAAATCGCGTGATTAACTTTTTATCATGAAGGAATCGTTTCACACATTCATTTCAAAAATTGCAGGTGCTCGCAATTTTGCAACAATTGCGCAGGACTCACGGCTACGTCTTCCTTTGTCAACAGTGGTCCTATTTCGGACCTATTAGCAAACGCGCTTACTTATTAACAAGCCACTATTAAGTTTGAATCTCGTAATACCTAAAGTTCTTGCTTTCCTATCTTAGTAGGAAAGTATTGTATAAAACCCTATTTACTTCTAAAATAGCTTTCTTAGAACTATATCTTATCTTCAATTGTTTACTTACCTTAAACTTGTTATCGTGTGTCACCAGTCGAGACGCACCACTTTTATTATCAGTCGTAAACATAATCAATATAGGTTTGTTAATAATACTCGTTATTAAATACGCAAAGGATTTGGGTAAAAGATAATATTGATGCGGAAATGCAAATTAGAAAAGACTACAGAATAGTATAAAAAAGATTTAATTATACAGCACATTGGATCATATTTGTGAGTGTGCCTTCAAAAATTAAAAGACTAAACTACACTGTAGTCTTAAAAAATAGAAAAATACGTAAAAACCAATACATCAAAAGTCAAAATCCAACTTCTAAGTAATATTATAAATGCGAAAGTTTAGATGGATGGATGTTTGTTAGAGTTTATAGCCTAAAAGGCTGAACGGAACTAAATGAAATTTGGCATAGACGTAGAGCATAGTCTTCAAGAACACATAGGCTACTCACTTTTGTTCTTTTTCCACGCTGACGAAGTCGCAGGCGAAAGCTATAATAATATAATTCCTAGCTGTTGCTCACAACTTTGCCCGCGTTAAATTAAGAAATACTAAAAATATCGGTGCTGTAGTTTTTGAGTTGTTTTGATACATATAAAAACAAAATATTTCCTCTTTATAATTTTATTATAGACTAGCTGTTCCCGTGCGGCTTCATCCGCATGAAATTATGAAAATTTTATTACTATTGATATGATAGCAAATGTCAAAATGACATGACATGACAAACCTCGGCAATCTTGCTTCCTTGATGTTGGCAGCAACTTATGGTCTCTTTCCCACATTAGGGTTTTTATCCAAAATATTTACCCCTAACTTTAATGGCGTGAAATTATATAGCCTTAAGCGTGACGTAAGTGTAGGGCTTTTTATTAAAAAAAAGTATTATTCAAAAATATGCTGTAATTCCTGACATCTTAGGCAACAAAGAACTGTGTGTTTACGCTTTAATATAATAGTATAGATAGATATACAATTCTTAAAATTAAGTTGCATAATATTTTTTATTGATTGTTGCGTCATTTATATTATAACTATATTATAAATTTATTTAAATTTCCTAGCATCATCCGGTGCTAAGATATCACTTTTCAATATAAATGATTTAAACTGAATATAAACGGGTTTGCGTGCCAGACGAAAAATTAAAATGCATTTGCTCAATTTATACAACTAATTTGTAAAATTTTATAGTGTAACCATGATGCAGAGGATAGAGGCCAAAAACTTAAACGAATCTTATATACATTGCTTCGTAAGCCTTGTTTACAATCTGATAGATGTCAAATTTTATAATGAACTAGCTGTTTCGTACAGATTCATCCGTTTGAAATAATAAGTACATTTCTAAAATTGTTGATTACAAATGTCAAAATCCAAATGAACAAATGATAACGAAGGCCTTTAACATTGGGAAAAGATTATCGTTACCATGGCAATCTTACTTCTTTGCTATTAGCCTCTAGTTTTGGTCCCTTTCCCGCATAACGGTTTTTTCCAATTTATTTACCCCCTAAGTTTGATAGCATGAAAATATACAAGAGAAAAGAAAACCAAATTTGTTATACAAGTGTAGTGACTGTGTTCACTAATTAGCAGAATGTCTATAACTCGTTACGTTATAAAAGATGCACTCGTAATTATAATTAAATCGCACTTTAACAATCCGGCTGTTTTTGATGAGTAGGGTGACTATGATTTTGTAAAATGGGATATAGTCTCGCTTTGTTTTTTCATAATGTTTCACAGTATCAAAATATGTAAATTAAATATCTTATATTGGGTATTTTTCTCATTAGTCATTAACACACCAATATGAAAAAATCTAGTTTACAGCTAAAATAATTTAAAAATAAACTTAAAATGTTTAACATCGTGCACTTCAAAAGGAAAATGACCTTGGATTTTTTGTTTGTGGTAACCCTAATTGCATCAGATGCACGTAATTAGTGGTAGAAATATTTTCACCAATTTCATTGTAACTTCACTTTCACGTAGTTACAACGCTGTACGGGTATACTTTTATAAAAAGTTACACTCGAATTTGAACTGACTGTCCTTTGTTTTATGGATGAATTTGGCTTCGCATACATATTATTGTTTTCGTATCGCAGCAACCCCGCTGAATTATGAGTTTTAAATAATAAAGTTAATATAATTCTTCGACATAGTATGTCTTAAACTTATATATAGGATGTTACTTTTTTTATATTTAAATCATTATATCTTGACACTTATTTACTAAAATTTGTAGAAGCCTTGGCTCGAAAACTTCAAAATTTTATTCAAATGTTTTTGTTCAAAATAAACAACCATCTTGCACAAAACTAAAGCGGTTTAGTGATGGATCTGTGGCGTTCGCGTATTGGCGAAAGTGTTGTACGGGGAAATGACGTCTGTGGAATGAGAAATGTGCGCTCGTCGTTTCCCTGTTCAACATGCGTACTAGTATCTATGCGTTAATTAAAACATGCTTTATCTATTACTTTTGTAAACATTACTAGGTATATACGAGAGAGGAGTTTTTTTTAATTCATTCTACGCAATTATTTTACGAGCTTCATTTTAATATTAGCTTTCGCCCGAGACCGTCCGCGTGGAATTAAAAACAAAACAGAAGCAAGTAGTCTATGTGTTCTTCCAGACTGTTCTTTACGTCTATGCGAAATTTCGTCAAGATCCGTTCAGCCGTTTAGGCTACAAACTCTAACAAACAACCATCTAAACTTTAGCAATTATAACATTACTAAGAAATAATATTGTATGCAATACTGAAGGTTGCTCTTACATTAACGTATTGTTATCTCAATCTACTCCAAACAGAGTGAGTGAGATGGACATATGTTTTTATAGATGTGTTAGTAGAAACCAGTGCTAAGGAGAGCTTACGTGTTACCCTGACATTCACTAGCGACAAGGTTATCCATCCGGTACGATCACTTTATTTATAAACACAAACAATAAACTACAAATACATAAAAGATCAATATCTATGCTGAGATAAACAATTTTATTTCACTTGTCAGTGGTTACTTTTTTATAGTAGAAGGGGGCAAACGTACAGCGGATCGCTTAATGCTAAGTGATCCGACGCCCATGAACATGTGCAACGTCAAGGGAACTGCAGTTGCGCTGCCGACCTTTAAGGGAGGAGTACGCTCTTTTCTTGAAGGCCCCTAAGTCGAACAGTTTTGAAATACCGCTTTAGTAGACTCTTAGTTATAATTTGGCAAAAGGACTCCCTCAGGAACAACTAAATCACTATGTGTATGATTGTATAAAGTACTTCTAAAAAACATTGTAGTGAGTAAAATAAGCAATGTTAAATAATCTATTCTGATATTATAAAGAGAAAAGATTTGTATTTTCGTATGTATTGAAATATGAAACTGGTTATTAAACGTGTTTTTCATATAAACATATGGAATTCGTTACCAATGATTCATCTAACGTGTTGGAAGATTGATATGGAAGGTTACAAGTTCTTCATATCCAATTGGAAGCCTATAGATAAACATTTTAAATAACTAGTTGTCGCCCCTGACTCCGTCCGCGCGGAATTTAACAAAAATTCCAGACTTTGTTCTACATCTCTGATAAATTTCAAGAAGATTCGTTTAGTTGTTTTGGAGATAATATATCAATAAGCATGTTTCCATCCATACATTTTAGCTTCACATTTGTAATATTAGTAAGAAGTAAGATATTGATTGATATAATATCGTAAATGCCCACTTATTTATAACTTTATATTACTTTTGAGTAAAAAAAAAGCATCATTAAAAATGTCTAGACAGTCCTATAGCTTTTTCGTGCGTATACTAACAGGGGGACTGCGATACCTACAAAAAGAACATAAAGTACGGTGGCCCTTAATTACTGTTGTGCAGTTTTGCACACAAGTGAAAATATACACCTTTGTTTGTCTGTACCGTCCGTAACGTACGACAAATATTGTTCCTAAAATTGCTAACGTAGGAAAGAGAGTTTTAGAATATTGTGTTTTAGTAATGGGGACGTTTTATACAATCTATACTATAAAGATTTGTATTTTTGTACGTATTAAAATAACTCAAAAACTACTGGACCGATTTTAATTCTTCCACCGTTAAGGAAGGTAATTTATCTGTAAGTAACATAGGCTGCATTTTTTGTTTATTCATTAATTTCACGCGGATAAAGTAACAAGCAACAACTAGTGTGTAATAATACTATTTGTCAGATCTTACATGTTTAGATTTTATTAATTACATTACAGTTTTGCTTTCTCCAAATAACTCTCTACTTTTCAACAAATGTCACTTACTATTATAAATTGAACAACACAACAACAAATAGCCGTTTCACGCTTGAAGCCAGTATTGGAGATTTAAATGCGTTTTAGTGAAGTATTTGATTTACCTTCCTCTTGTATAGAGACGAGATAGTTTCACCTAACATCGACAGTGAAAGTTCTACGGTTAATATCGCTTTGTAATCTTATGTTGTCATACTTTCTTACATTACAGGCTTTTAAGAGATGATTTTTGTTGCATAATAATTGTCATGACAACAGACTTGGATGTACCTTTTCTGTCTTTAATGAATAGTGGAGAGAACTTCCCTAATAGGGCAGTTCCGTCTGTACTGGCCGTATGCTTTTTTATAAGAGAAGGAACAAGGAGAACGTTAGTTATGAGTGTGGAAGGGTACATCGGTAGAGGTAGACCTAGAAAGAGATGGATGGATTGTGTAAAAGGTGACATGATCAAAAAGGGAGTGATGACTGAGATGACGTATGATAGAGTTATGTGGAGGACAAAAACCTGTTGCGCCGACCCTACGGGAGTAGGATAAGGAGATGATGATGATGAAGGAAGCAAACGATCATCAGCAGATACGTTGCCGGTCTTTGACAAGGTGATATGCTCGCTTCTTTAGAACAGATCAATCCACAGATCGACTGTAGGTTACGAGAAAATCTTACTGTCTGTTAGTTCTAATGCAGGAACTCGGCAACAAGATCTCCAAACAATTCTTTACAGCACTTCCCTTGATAGATGTCGTAAATAATTCAGAAGGAACTTTCATCCGCTAATCCGAGTGGAGCCGAACACTTCTACTACTTTATATTGCATGTATTCGTAGTATTGTAGTAAGTTGTATAACGGGATTGTATTGAATAGTAGCCATTGTTGTCATGTTTCCTATAACTGGCCAGTACGGTCTATTATTGTGACACGTGACGATTGACTGTGCATTTGTTACGGCCAATTGTATATTGCCACATGTGGTAATGTTGCTGCAAATTCCAACTATTGCGTCTATCGATGCGGGGAACACTGCGTGGGGTCCCGATGACCTTGTGCCGTCAAAATGTTTGAAATTATTAGTAGATTAAATAAATTAAGAGTGAATTTCTTACCAGTTTAACGTACCAGCTTTCTGACAAACTGGATTTCTAGATCAAATCTGAATCATATAGCTGTATTCTAACAGTGGCAGAGCCCGCTTTAACATCTTCGCACCAATGGGCCGGCTCGCCCGGTGAAATACCACGACCACACAGAAAACTGGCGTTAAGTGGAAGAAATTCCGCATTTCGTCTGATGAATGTGGTGCCGGAGGCATAATTATAGTCCCTTTCCCTTTCTACCCTTTTCTTCAGAGGAAAGGATGGGAAGGATAAGTGGATTTGACGGTGGAGAAGACGCATGGGAAGGGGAAATGTCCTCTTTATCTGCGTCTCCTCCGTCAATTAAGGGTAGGCAGCGCATCTGCATTTGCGGAGCGGATGTTTATGGGCAGCGGTCGCTTTCCATTTCGGTGGATTTAGGTGGCCGCTTGCGAGTTTGCCACCTTGTATTATAAAAAAAATCTATAAAGGCTTAATGGCACACATCTGTTAATGCTTAATGAGTTAAGTCACCAGTAAACAAGTGTAAATTATGGTCTACATCTATGCCTAATTTCAATGAGATACGATCAGCTGTTTAGGTGGCAAACTAACAAATATCCATCAAAACATTTACGTTTATATTATTAGTAAGATATATCAAATTAGTGACATTCATAGTGTTTTAATTCATGCATTTCTGTAGGTTTGTAAAGTATATCTTAACTAACCGTTGCTCGCGACTTCGTCCGAGTAAAATTAAAAAATAATACAAAACACAGCCTATCTTACTTACAGATAAATTGCCTTTTTAATAGTGAAAGAATTTTTAATATCGGCCCAGTAGTTTCGCGTAAATCTAATACATACAAAAATCTAAAACTACAAATCTTTCCCTTTTATAATATTAGTATAAAAAAGAACTTTATTTTTTTTTTTTTTTTTTTTTTTTTTTTTTT
>NW_013525013.1:1216220-1216438 GCF_000836215.1 Papilio polytes | reverse complement strand
ATACAAAAATATAAAATTTCGCCAAACTGCCAAAGCAGTTTGTTGGCGAAAACTGCACCCATAAACTAAATACTTATAATACATAAACTTACATTACTTTAACTAGTACATAAACGAATATATGAACAATAAATTAAGTCTCTCTTAGTTAGAACTAACAATTTAATTATTCGGCCGCGTAGATATTTAGTAATTGTGTTTTAAATTCTTTCTTACAA
>NW_013525013.1:1201741-1213084 GCF_000836215.1 Papilio polytes | reverse complement strand
TTATTTTAGGTGCCTGTATACTGGACATTTGTTGGAGGCACACTTCACACAGCTGGGTTCTTTGGAACTCCTTCGATACACATTTTTTGTGATAAACAGAGTCACATAAACCCTTGCACTTAATCACGTCATCTTTCGTTAAAGAGAGGAACAATTTACACTTTTTGCATTGCACCATTTTTAACTAAGTAAAGAGCAATATTGATATTAAGAACGTCCGTACGCTGGGTGCGCGCGTGCAGAACTGCATATTTATATACAGGCTTGTAAATGCTGATATTTAAGCAAGCTTTTTTTAATTAGATCAACTTTAAAAATAACTCAGCCATCAATAGTAACATGTGGGTCTCACGCGGTGACACAATTCCGTAACGATTTAGATGCCAGGCCAGTCGCCAGCCTAGAAACTGCAACTCAGTGACCGATTGATCTGACTATCTCGTACTATTCTCGTTTACATCTGTGGGAAAATTTGTAAGGAATTTGTTGTAAACATTATTGGAATATCGCTAAGTTTGAAAATATTAAATTTCAAAGTACAGTAGAGTAAAATATTGTGTATTGCCTAGGTATTGAGTAACTAAATGTTAGCTGCAGCAAATAACTTAGAATTTAGCAAGCGTTTGCTTGGAATAAAGTATATCAACCATTATTGTTATTATACACTAGCTGTTTCTCGCGACTTTGTCCGTGTGAAATTATGAAACTAAAAAAATATAGCTTACGTTACTCATAACGTAGCTTTTTAATAGTGAAGAAATTGTTAAAATCGGTCCATTAGTTTTCGAGTTATTTCAATATATACGAAAATTCAAAAATACAAATCTTTCCTCTTTATAAGTAATGATTAATGCATACATTCCGTACTTTTTTTCGTAATTCATTATAATTTTGTGATCAGTAATGTGCTCAAGTATGTTGCGGGCCAGTGGTTTCCTACCCCTGAACTATATTTGATTGGACCTGCAATCGGGTTCATTGACCGAGTCGTTTAGTGCTCGCGTTTTCGCAATTCCTACAGTTTGATAACTACTGTTGCGGTAGTTAACCTGTGTTGTAATAAAAATAACTGCATTTATAAAATGCGGGCGATGACGACAATTATTCCCTTGTCAGCTTTTCCGGTGATAAGAATACTCGGTGCGTGCTTGGAACTAGCTGTAGCGCGCGACTTCACCCGTGTGAATTAAAAATATATGGGCTATGTTACTCATAGATAAATTACCGGCCTAGAAGTTTTTGAGTTATTTCAATACATATAAAAATACTAATCTTTCCTCTGTATAATATTAGTATATGTATGGATGTTGGAATTGTCAGATTTCGTTATAATTGCTGGTCTAAAAATACAATTGTTACTGAATTTGATGCCAATTTTAAATAGGATGTTCTTGTTGAATATTCAAGTAAGAGGCTATTTTTACTTAACAAAGCACTGAATTTAATGCCGTTATTGATTTAAGTACAGTCTTTTATAGTTTATGAGACCATAAAATCGTTCCGTATTTATCAGGTTGGAACGGATTGTTTTTTTTCTATGTTATTCATATTTGATCCATTGTCTGTATGCTTTATATCCTAGTTTTCTCTATATGTAGAACAGTACATAATATTTTATTTATAAACGATGTATTACTACTTACTGTAGCTGTACTAGCTTTTGCCTGCGACTCCGTCCGCGTGGTATTAAAAATGAGAAGCATAAGTGTTCTTTCAGACTATACTTTACATCTATACCAAATTTCATCGAGATCCGTTCAGCTGGTTAGGCTACAAACTCTAACAAACATCCATCCATCTAAACTTACGCATTTTTAATTAGTATAGATTACAGAGTTGGGTTATCGAATATTACCTTAAGGGCCTGTCCCGCCACTGGCTGATAGAGGTTCAGATAGCTTAAAAATAATGCGACTCTCAGATAAGGGAACAAAATCCATCACATATTTTATACGTTCGATTGTTGTCAGACAATTTACAATATGGTGAGACAGGCCGTAAGTGTCATATAAAGTAAGTTTAAGTTAGTAAGTTTTCACAGTGATCTCAAGGCTTCAATAGTGATTTGCCGCTAAAGATATTCTGTATTCGTCATCATTTGTTTTAATTGTGGTGGGAGAGGGGGGAGGTAACTATTCCATAAGGAGATTCATATTCATATTCAACAGTGGTAGTGCCCGCTTTAACATCTTAGCACGAATGGGCCGGCACGCCCGGTGTAATACCACGACCACACAGAAGACAGACGTGAAATGGAAGAAATTCCGTGTTTCGTCTGATGAGTGTGGTGCCGGAGGCCTAATTTAAGTCCCTTTCTCTTTACCACCCTTTTCTTATAAGGAGAGGATGGGAAGGGGAAGTGGATTTGACGGTAGAGGAGATGCATAGGAAGAGGAAATGTCCTCTTTATGTGCGTCTCCTCCTCCGTCGGATAAGGGTAGGCAACGCATCTGCGATCGCGGATGCCTATGGGCAGCGGTCGCTTCGCCATTTTGGCGGATTCAGGTGGCCGCTTGCTCGTTTGCCACCTTATGTTATAAAAAAAAAAATATTGAAGGCATACCATCGTTTAGAGTAAACAGGCCAAGGTTCATTTCATAGTACTTGTTAGTTCCAGATATGCCAAATTATGATGGTCATGCGAATCAATTATCGAATTGGAAGCGATTTACTAAATGGTTTTGTTTTCAGTTACTTGAATACGCTTTATTTCTTTTTAATGTGATTATGATTTTAAAAATCAAATGTCTCAGATTAAATATAAATAAATGGAATAAAGCAAATAAATTAAAACTCTATTTATTGACTAAAAAATCACAAAAAACCAAATTTACAGAACATAATGAAATAAAAAAAATCGAGTCTTGGCCAAAAGGAGAAGGCTCAGCTAAAAGTATAAAATATCGGATTATTTGTTTTTTAGTTTAAGGTACATTTGAACTCGGAAATGTATTCTTGGACAGTATCCATCCATTTATATGCTTTCTGCATTTGTAAATTTTATTGCAAGCATTCGGTAGAGTTCATTGACCTAGTTGTGGAAACAGGGACACGTTTAGGTGCTTTTACGTGTCTTGATTGACAATATGGGATTTTAAACGGTCGTTTTGACTGTTGTGAGGGTTGCCAGGCTGTATTTTTTTTTACTGAAACTTATCTTACTAATATTATAAATTCAGACATCGATAAAAGTATGAAGAAAAAAAGCCTTATACTGCAATAAATGTGTAAATTCTAATCAAGTTAGTATTTGGCTTATGAAATAATGAAGACAAAAAAAATGGCGTCCTAATTTATTTCTGGCAACCCAAGCGATTCTCGTTGTCAATTGTTGTAATCGATTCGGGCTGTCATGGTCCGAGATACAACGCAGAGCCCAAGACAGAGCGAGCTGGCGGCGTACTGTGGACGCCCTCTGCCCCACTTCGGGGACATAGGAATAGAAGAGAGAGAGAGAGAAGCGATTCTCGTTATATAATTTAGTAATAAAAAGTTAAATTGGCTTTTGTTCTTAATTTTGACATTTAATGGTTTCCTTTGTAAGTGCAGTTTTATATGCGTTATGTAACTGGCACTTTGTAATTTGTCATGAGAATATTTTTACTTTCTTTTTTTATAAATGTAAGATCTTTTTTTAGAAAGCGTATTTCGAACACTTAAATTATTTTCGTTTTGTTGCAAATTAAAAGTCATTACATATTTAACAATCGTCAAATATCAAATAAATTATAAAAATTGATACATAGAGCTGTTAATTAACATAGTATGGAAGTAAACATTTAACATTTTTTATTAATTCCGCGCGAGCATTACCGCGTGCTCAAGTTATACGTTGTGTTTATTTTGTATCTGTGATCTAAGGCAATGGGAAAAGGAACTCGAAACAAAATGTTTGATTCTTAATACATAATAATAGTGTGATGTAATTTGATTGTTAGAAGATTGTATAATTTAATAATAGTTATAATAAATAGTGAAGATGTAACTATCCCACATGACGAGAATCTCGTGAAAGCCGAAAAGCTATTAAAATATTTGGTTTGGCTCACAAGATTACCGCCATGTGGCGTATGAAATCGACTACCATTATTCCGATAGTCGTTTCGGCACACGGGCTGATAGCGAAGAGCTTCGACCAACATCTCAAGAAGCTCTCGCTAGACAGTTGGATTAAGGGCCCGATTCAAAAGGCGGTTATTTTAGAAACCGCACGACTAGTGAGGAGGTTCCTGTCTCTGCAGCCCTGACCACTGGTTGCTTGAGTCATCGGATTCCGCAGCCGGTGGACTTACTATTTTTTTATATAATATGTTTTATTTTGTTTTTTTTTTAAGAAAATCATGTGAAATGTATTATATATAAAAATAAGAGAATAAAAATATGAAGATGTTATAATAACATTGCTTTTGTTTGGATTGTTACATTCTCAGCTTCTTTCAGTCTTAATGAAATATTGTGTAAAATTAAAATTTGGAGAGCAGCCATAGAAATGTTCGGGAAGTAGAAAAATATACTAATACTCTGTGTTATTGTTGTTGTATGTTTTTTCTAATTTACATTTGCTGTATTTTATAAATTATATTTTATAAATAACTAGCCTGTTGCTAGTGACTTTGTAGCAGTGAAATTAAAAAAAAAATATGACCTATGTTACTTAGTGATACCGTAGCTTTTTAATGGTGAAAGAATAGTTGACATAGGCCTAGTAGTTTTTGAGCTATTTCATTACTTACAGAAATACAAATCTTTCCTTAAATTATAAATATATCTTACATAGTTTTAAAGGATTTCCCATTTCGAATTATTTTTCTTATCTTTATCTTGTCTGGAATGCAATTGAGTGTATTTTTGAGGTTAAAAATATAAGTAGTGTTTTAACGTACTTAAAGTTTTAAGAAAGTTGTGAGAAATTGTTTACGAACTGTGACATCGCATATAACCTCTAATTCGTTGCGCTTGCTAACCCACTTTCGTGCGCGCTTTGTCTCCCGCCAAATTTGTCACTGACAGCGCGCCTCTTTGTTGTAGAAATAGGGCAAAGGTATTACCTAAACTGCCAGACTATTTGACTAATTGTTAGTATTGTTAAGAAGAAAAAGTACCGAGCTGTGGAATTGGCGCAACACTAGATTATTGGAATAAACGTCACATCTCTGACAGCTGTCAATGTCATTAGAAGGATTGGATATTTGCGCGCATTCCTGTCCAGTTATCTAGTGGAGTGTTACAGTTAATATCGCCAGTTACAATTATATTAAAATTTTTAAAATCACATACAATTCCTTTCAATTTACCAGCAACTTGTCAACATGCTAAAGAAATTTTTTTTAAATGATTCTTTTAATTTGAATTCGTAACCAAAAACTGTTATTTTCGTAGAATACACCGTACGGCACACACTTTTAGAGAAAGGTACAATCGAGGTGTTGCACGGATCTTTTCACTCGACTCTAATCTCGGTCAAGGCACACACAAGGTCATTGTTTAGGTAACTCAGTCATTCGTGTAGTGCATTTCAAATAATCATGTCGATCTGGCCAGAGAGAATACATCTAGCCTAAATTCGTTTTAAAAAAAGTTTTCCCACTTTCATAGTTTACAGGTGTACTGTCAGGGCATCTGGCGGTGTACCACTTTAAAATCTAATCATTTGAATGCTTTGAGTCGACGACGTAGAACAATAATAACTAATTTGACGCGTATGTAACAAAGTGTGTGGTTAATAAATACGGCGGATATCCCCGATTGTACATTTGAAATATTACTATCGAAAGGAGGTTTTCGTATCTATTGTAATTTTCAACCCATACAAATGATTTATATCAGAATTAGGTAAATAATTATATGTTTATCATATGCATGCAAATACGAAAACGATTTTTATTTACGTCACGCAATTCTTTTTTTGAATCTGTGCAAAGTTTCGACCTAAAGTCGGACAAAAGACGACCGCCATTCTAATCAAGTTGAATTTAGAACATACCTCAATGTGTGTTTTTGTAACAAAAAAAACGACTGAATAGATTTAAAAATTGCATAGAGTTAGGTCGACGCACAGAGAGTAAGAGAGAGTACATAAAGTACTAAAGGGCTACTTAGGACAATTAAACGACTCTCAGTGCGTCAGCTCGTTTAAGTACAAGTTACATGACTCAAGACATAGTTTACGTTCAATGCTTTGTTAAAGTTGATCTCTGTGTAGTCCTTGTGTTTAAAAATATTGATATTACAAGAGAAACGTTCATTGTGTTGTAATAATGTAAGGTCGTGTTACGAGTTATTAATAATATTAAATAGTACTTATGCGGTAGAGTGTAAACGGATAATCATTGAATTACTAGATTTAACCCGTGACTCCGTCCACGCGGAATTAAAGAAACTAAGTAATTAGACAGAGTTCTATATGTGCAAAATTTTATCTAGATCCGTTCAGTAGTTTAGGCTACACCCTAACAAACATCCATCCATCCAAACCTTAGATATTAATGAGATTAAGAATGGCTAAATAATTCAAATAGAATATATAAAAAAAAATTAAATGATATCTATGTCAAAAAATGCCAACCTATTAAAATAATTAAACAAAAACCACATACATATTCTTTGAGTGTTAGAGACAGTCTGTGTCATTAAATCACATATGTCTTTGTTTCGAATTGATCTACTGTTGATATTAATTACTCTGTGGGCGTGGGTGCGAGAGTCAAGGGCAATCGTGCTTATTCTTTCAAAGAACTATTTGAAAGTATAAGTACAAATTCGTTATAACGCCTAATTTGTTTGACTTCGGTACTTTGTTCTCTATAACATATATTCTTTATAGCGTCGTTCTCAGTTAAAGACAATAATTCGTATATTAAATGCTAACTTTATTGAATCATTTGCTGTTGCTCGCGACTTCGTTGTCATGCATAAAAATATATCCTATGTTACTCACTGATAATGTAGCTTTTTATTGGTGAAGGAATTTTTAATATAGGCCCAGTAGTTTTTAAGTTATTTCAATACATACAAAAATACAAATCTTACCTCTTTATAACAGTATAGGTTGTCTTACTGGTTGTATTACTGTTCTAGATATGTCTAGAACTGTGTCTTAACTTGCTCTGCTTTTGGTAGCACGACCCTGAATGTAAACGAAATGGACAATTTTCTCATGAGATTTTACAACTTGAATACTAAACATAAGTGTATATACTCTTGCAATGTTAAAGCACGATTATAGGGTTGCCACATTAAATACTAAATTATTTTTGTATAATTGTATAATTTTGTGCATTTATTTTTCATACGAAATTCAACTTATTTCAATTAAAATAAAATTTGACTTGTGAAAACACTTATTCCAGAGAACCCTACCAAAAGGGTACTGAGTAAGGTTTTTATAAAGTTGGCGTCGTTCCAATGGCTCCTATGTAAACTGTCGTAAGTCACAATTTTGCAATTCCTACATTGTTTTTTATTTCGATAAATGCTATTTTCTGTGTAAATTTCAAAGTAACTGTAAGTAATATGTAATACTTTTAATTGTCTATGAAATATTTGATGAATCATAATTTAATTGATTTATGTTAGTAATGTGTTAAAAAAATTTAATTTGAGTTTAAAATATACGATATTCTAGAGTCTTTTCTTAGCTAAAAGTTTTTTAGTCAGCCCTAAGTCAAGCTAAACCTGTCCTATCCAGTCGGTATTTCAAGTCACCTTCACTTTTAAACTATACGCCTTAGCTATTATAGAGTGGTGCTACGTTTAGTCACGATTCTCCTTTGTCTGACGGCCTCGTACGCTTGTTCTGCTGACTGTACTGCTCTGTGGCTGTCCTTTTATAAAGCAACTACTCTATGGTACAGCTGTGCCTGTAACATTTATGATTTTGTTGTCTTGAAGTGGTTTTATAATTCTGTTAGTTACACCGGTAGAGGTAGACCTAGAAAGAGGATGAGGAGGAAGGGAGTGATGACTGAGATGACGTATCATACAGTAATGCAGAGGACAAAAACCTATTGCGCCGACCTTACGGTAGTAGGATAAGTAGGATGATGATGAGTTTCGTGGTACACGCCCATTATACTCTACAATATTGTGGGGATTATTCCTTAAAAATGTTAGGGTAGTGCGGTTTTGACTTTGTATTTTAAACAATTAATATAATTGTGAAAAGCTATATTAATTCAAACACTCCACTAGAGAACTCGTCATGAATGCGCCCGAATATTCCAATGACATTGACAGCTGTCAGCTAGGGACGTGACGTTTATACCGACAAGCTAGTGTTGCGCCAATACTACAGTACGGTACTAATTTTCTTCTTAACGGTAGATATCACAGGAAAATCGAAAAGCACTATGGAGATAGACGGAAAAGAGAACCTAGAACTCATAGATTAGTTAAACCATTGTACCAACGATGCTACTTTTTGTCTATATGTGAAATCCTTTGAAGTGTACGTATGGTAATGATTGCTTCAAACATAATGAATCACAATTACATACATTAAGCTATATTAATATTACAGCAATCATGTTCTTGCATTAACAAATGAACGTTTCTAAATATGTTTTAAGCTGTGTTTACACTGCGGAACTTCTTAACAAAGTCCTCATACATTCTCCTACAATTTTTGGGCAAAGGAGCCACAGATTTTGGTAAAATAGCGAAGTGATTGCCCATAGACATCCGTAATTAGTAATTACAGATGCGTTACCTTTCATCAACAGAGGAAGGGACGCGCAGAAAGAGAATATACCCCTTACACCTATGCATCCCATACCCTGTCAAGTACACTTCCCTTTCTAATTTTTGTACAAAAAGTGTGGAAAGAAAACTATCATTAGATCTCCGGTACGCAACATGTTTCTATGCAGTATTTGTAGTGGAAATTGGTTTTAAAATCTTTTTATATAACTTGCACGTGTAAGATGTGTATATGTTAAATACTAGCTGTTGCTTGTGACTTTGTCTACGTGGAATTAAAAAATAGATACCCTGTATTACTCAGATAACGTAGCATTTAACGATAAAAGAATTTTTGAAATCGGCCCTGTAGTTTTTGAGTTATTTCAAAACATACAAAAATCATAAAATACAAATCTTTCCTCTTCATAATAGTATATATACTTTTTGTTATAACAATACATTGATGTTCTTAACACCTGACGTAAGCATACGATATTTTTTTTTCTACAATTCTATATTGTTTAACTTTTTAAACGGTAGCTTTGCAAGACGAAACAAGTCCAAACCGGGGCTGTAATGAATTATTAATAATGCGCCTGCGCACGGCTTTGTAGGCATTTCGAAGAACCTATTGTGTGGCACTTTCTGAGAACTATACCATACCATACCATGTATTCAAATGAAACACCCTGTAAGGTGTGTAAACGCACTGGATACATAAAAACATATATTACGTTTGTAGGCATGTTATGAGGGGAAGATGAATCACATGTGACAAGAAGAAAGTTATTAGTATGGCTCACCGGTAGAGGTAGACCTAGAAAGAGATGGATGGATTGTGTGAAAGGTGACATGATGAAGGGGGTGATGAGTGAGATGACGGATGGTTGTTATATGGAGGACAAAAACTAATCGCGGGAACCCTACGGGAATAGGATAAGGAAGAGATGACGTTTGTAAATGTATAGTCTTTGTAAGCCTTTGACCATGATGTCTGGTTCTGAATATAAACAATTTCATTACAAACACGTGAAGAATTGTTGTTTATACGTTATCCGTTCTAAGATAATATTGTTACAAACACCCTGTGGTGTACAGTATGCCCTCATATACGGATGTTGACAACAGACGGTTCATTTGAAATACGGGAATTTTAAAACAGTTTAAAATCCCATGCGTTTTTTGAGGAACGAAGATACAAAAAAACATCATACAAGTATTATGGATGTTTGTTAAAGTTTGTTGCTTAACGGCTGAACGGATTTCGATGAAGTTTGGTTTTGGTTTGGATTGCCTGGAAGAACACATAGGCTACTCGTTTTCGTTTTTTTTATTCCATGTGGACGGAGTCGCGGGCGAAAGCTAGAATGTTATAAATGCGATAGCTTAGATGGATGGATGTTTGTTACATTTTGTATCCTTAACGGCTGAACGTATTTCGATGAAATTTGGTTGTGATGCTGAAGAACACATAGGCTACTCACTTTTTTTTTTAAATTCCATAAGGACGGAATCGCGGGCGAAAGCTAGTTACTACATATTTTAATTAAATGAGAAAAAAACCTGGTTTACATATATTGAAGGCATTTGACGTAGAAAAACGATAGCTGAATCGCTGAGCAAAATGACTACAAGGTTAACCTCTTGTACACTTATGCGGAACTAAAAGTTAATCTCTAGTTAATTACATACGGTCGAACACAGGATGTGGAAGTAATGTAGTCTATTTTCTCGTTTTTTGTACGAGTACGTTTTTTTTACAATTATGTAGAACCTTTAGAAATATATTGGTTTTTATTCGCATACTAGCTGTTCCCGTGCGACTTCATCCGCATGGAATTATGAAAATTTTATTTTATTGTTTACATTTGTTAAATTTTCAGTTACAAATGTCAAAATAACATAACATGATGACAACCTTGCTTCCTTGATGTGGGCAGCAACTTATGGTCTCTTTCCCACATTAGGGTTTTTATCCAAAATATATACCCTCTAAGTTTAAGACGTTAAAAAATATGGCCTAAAGCGTGACGCTAGTGTAGGGCTTTAGAGTAAAAAAAAATACTTAAAAATATGCTGTAATTGCTAACATCTTAAGCAACAAAGAAGTGTGTGTTTACGCTTTATTATAACAGTATAGAAGTATAGATAATTTTATTTTAAACATGACAATAAGAATTATCCAATACTCGAGAATGTATGTCATGATGGAACCAATTGGAGATCCATGGTCTCTACCTACCCCTCGGGGTTACTGTCGTTACGTTGTTGTATAGCCAATAATTATTTATTTGTAATGAATATAACTACGTTATATTTACGATATAAAGTTATTGTTACCTTTTAAGGGATAATTACGAGTTATTTGTATTAAAATGTACGAGTATGTACGGAGTAAATAACATAAGCATTTATTTAAATCACACATATACAAACACGTTTAGTTAACTATTCTACTATCAAACAGCATAGATTTAATATCATATAATTTTATTTTATTTTATATATAATTTTGTTTGTCAGGTCAGTCGCCATGTTGCAGCAGATTCTGCGCGACATGTGGGTGGACCCGGAGATCCTCGCGGAATTAGATGAGACGCAGAAACAAACGCTCTTCTGCAAGATGCGCGAGGAACAGGTAATATATAATTTTAGTATATATAT
>NW_013525013.1:1149569-1201723 GCF_000836215.1 Papilio polytes | reverse complement strand
ATATATATATATATATAGATAAATGGGCATTTAGAAATAACAGCTAAGTATATTACTATTATTAGTTCGAAAACTCTTCACCACAACCAACCACTTGTTTGGCGCTAACGCCAAAACGGCGAATTTCAAATCAACCCAAAATACCATAGCTTAGCCTATCCATTTATAGAGGTCAGTGGTATATCTTGAAATGTATTCAAATTGCAATAACCTTGTACAATAAGTGTAACGAATGGCGTATAGTTTGAAGGAAAGGCTTATTGTGTACTGTTGTGACTCACTTGTGATAAGGGTGTTTACACACTATGGTGGAGATATTACTGACGTTATAAACATGTTTTGAACAGAGTAGAGTAAATGGGTTATTTGAGGAAAGGATTTGTAGATTTAAATATGTCAAGTCGTTGCTTTATAAACATAATTCGCTGTCGCTGGCGACTACGTTCGCGTCGAATTAAAAAAAAAAGGTAAGTAGCCTATGTGTTCTTTCAGACAACCCTCTTCTTCTATGTTAAATTTCATCGACATCCGTTTAGTAGTCTAGGCTACAAACTCTAACAAACATCCATACATCTAAACTTTCGCATTAATAATTTTAGTAAGATTCTGTAACAAGATATTTTTAATTTTATTTAAAAACATCCATTTATCTTATGTTTAGAAAAGCGTAATGATTCTATCCAGTGGAAGCAGGACTTAATTTGTATAATTTAGACTTTCTAGTAAGCTGACATTGATTCTAACACAAATTATATCTTGATACGCTTTAAGCGCTTTCTCGTACAGAAAGCCTATAATTTAAGCTAATGGTGGGAACCTAACCGCACTTATAAACGTTATTACTAGAGAAGTATTTTTTCTCTTTATGTGCGGATCGTCCTCCGTCGAGGTTAGGCAACGCAAATGTCATAGACTTCCGGATGCCTATGGGCAGGCGACCACTGCCCATAGCCATTTTGGCGGGTTCAGGTGGCCACTTGCTGGTTTGCCACTTAATGGCATAAAATACTTGAAACAAATATAGTGGTCTGAAGCCTTTATCTTTCTTATTATTGCATTCCTTACGATTTCACGCCATTTTCACGTCGTTTTTTATATTTGATTTAGTTTTTATTCCAACAAGTTACGAGTTATTTTTAGAGACTGTATCTCAAAGATAAGTTTTGCGGTTTTAATATAATCGATGTCTTATTTTCTTTGTTATATTTGAGTTTTAGTTTCTAAGAGCGCGAACACTATTGACTATTATCGCACGACTTTTTGATTCCTATGTGCTTATGTACACAATTTTTAGTTGTCCAACAAAACAGTTGAACGCTGCAAAACAATCGACAATCTTACAACATTTTAGTCAAAGGTGTTCGTCCGGTATTGTACTGATGGTTATATTTGTACTAGCAGAACGAATTCGCTTCCATTTATCCTGTGAGTCATGTATGCGGTTTACAGGAATAAAACTGTCATTGTGGGATTCCTGTTAACTTATTAGTCTTACTAAAGTGCTAAGTCTAACAGCGACTCTTTATAGATTAGTTTTTGTTCGAGAAATAACTCTCAAGAACAAGGTTAACGTATAGGAATTTGTTGTAGGTACTTTTGTTAGATTGAGAATGTAAAATACTAGACTAGCTGTCGCTCGCGACTTCCACGCGAATATAATAATTGTAAAAAATATAGCCTATGTTACTCATATGATAGCTTTAATGGTTAAAGAATCTTTTGTATTGGCCCAATAGTTTTTGAGTTATAATACATACAAAAATACAAATCTTTCCTATTTATAATGTTAGTATAGATATCTAGGATGATTTTTTTTTAACATAAGGTGGCAAACGAGCAAGCGGCCACCTGAATCCGCCAAAATAGCGAAGCGACCGCTGCCCATAGACATCCGCAATTGCAGATGCGTTGCCTACCCCTATCCGACAGCGGAGGAGACGCACATGAAGAGAATATCTCCCCTTCCTATGTATCTCCTCCTCCGTCAAATCCACTTCCCTTCACATCCTCTCCTTATGAGAAAAGGGTGGTAAAGAGAAAGGGACTTAAATTAGGCCTCCGGCACCACACTCATCAGACGAAACACGGAATTGCTTCCATTTCACGCCTGTCTTCTGTGTGGTCGTGGTATTACACCGGGCGTGCCGGCCCGGCCTATTCGTGCTAAGATGTTAAAGCGGGCACTGCCACTGTCTTAATATATGGAGCTTATATGGAAAGGCACGCTACTAGAGTTTTAGTTGAGTAACTAAACAGTTGAATTGGCTGCGAAACAATCGACAATCGACGATCGCACAACAGTTGTGTGATAGTTTAGTCAAATGCGCCCGTTCTTATAATATTAGTAAGATGTATGTTGTTCTGTCTATTTAACGTTTTAATATCTATCATACTGTGAAATTATTTATCAATGTCCTAATTTATTAGTATTTCCGTCTGCCGCCATTTGATATCACCAGCCACTTGTTTCACACGAGGATAAAGCCGGGACACTAGTATACTGTTGTAACAATGTTGGTTCAATAGTACTACAATGTCTACTATGTTCTGTCCTCGTGTGAAAGCCTAAGAAATACTCGGGCGCCGTCACATCCGGCGATAAGTTACACTGGCGTCCGCGGACTGTGCTCTCGATTGCCCTTATCTCTGACATCATAAATAATGCGTCCGCTCTTTGTGGAGAAAATATTGTATAATTTCTGTAAAATCATAATAAATAAAAAATAAATAAATGAAATAAAAAATAATTATTGTTGTTGTGCAAATTCTATGACTTCTTGATATTGTTTTTTATTCTACAACTAGCTGTTGCTGGCGACTTTGTCCGTGTGAAATTATAACCTATGATACTCGGCGATAACGTAGCTTTTTAATGGTGAAGGAATTTTTAAAATCGGCCTAGTATTTTTTCAAAAATCTAAACATACAAATCTTGCTACTTTATAATGATAGTATGGATAACGTCAGGTTTCCTGATGAATTGTGTATAATTGTTGCGGTTAGGTCTTAAATCATAGACCGTAAGATTCAAAGTTTATGACGGCTTGGATTAAATGCTGTAGGCGTCCATATACCTGAAATGATATCCCGTGTTTCGTCTAGCACAAATTCCAAGCAGTCATAAAACGTGAATAGTACTATACTAGGTTTAATGTCCTTCATGTGTTTCTCTTGTTTGAAATGAGTATATTAGAGGAAGTTTGAGAGTAGCCCCCATAGTAGAGAAGGTTAGGAGTAAAAGGTTAGCATGGTATGGGCATGTTATGAGGAGGGATGAATCGCATGTTACAAGGAGAACGTTAGTTATGAGTGTGGAAGGGTACATCGGTAGAGGTAGACCTAGAAAGAGATGGATGGATTGTGTAAAAGGTGACATGATCAAAAAGGGAGTGATGACTGAGATGACGTATGATAGAGTTATGTGGAGGACAAAAACCTGTTGCGCCGACCCTACGGGAGTAGGATAAGGAGATGATGATGATGATGTGTTTCTCTTGTTTCCAGGTTCGTCGCTGGCGGGTATGGGATGACGAAGTGAGCAAAGAGGTCATAGATAAGCCTAAATTTGAAGATAATGTCAAAAAGCACGTTCAGTTCCTAAAAGGCGAGGATGGTGAACCCTGGGTGAGTTGAATACTAGTCCAATACAGATTATGCAACTGAATAGTACAGTTCGCAACAAAAGATGCAAAAAATGCACTTTCGTGACACGAAGATGTTAAGTGGATGTCTTCGTCCGATGAGAGTGGTCCTTTAGACCGAATAGACTTTCGCCTGCGTCTCCGTCCGCGAGGATTAAAAAAACACAAAAGTAAGTAGCCTATGTATTCTTTGAGATTATCCTCTACATCTATGGCAAATTTCAATAAGATCCGTTTAGCCGTTTAAGCTACATACTCTAAAAAATCCAACCATCTAAGCTTTTGCTTTATAATATTAATAAGAATATTAGATAGATGTAGATTAAATTATTAAATTATACACAAATACACTGATTCTTGCCCTCTATTTATATTATTTAAAAAATAATACTAAGAAGGTTGTTTTTGCTAACTGTACAGAAATTGTCATTGTAAAGTAAACTTTATTGCACTCTCTATTAGGTGGTATTTTAAGCATCAGTGAAATCAGTTATAAACTACAGTAGTAATAAACTACACATATTCAAGTGGAATATAAATAAAAATATACTAGTTTTTTACGATGTTACACAAGTAGACATATCTAGACTTCTAACGCTCATAAGTATTCAGCCGCGTTTGCCGCGAAACCTGTTCGCAGCGACATCTGACCATAAACAATGACATAACGTTCACGCGGGAAATTGGGCTAATGGCGGCCAGATACATATGTAACGGTCAAGTTATATATTCTAGAACAATGCGGATTTTCTGCTTATGTTAACGTAATTATATAGCACGGTTCACACGAACGCAAGTAGGTAACCTCCTTGTAGACGTTATTTTACTGTTTTTACCAAAGCAGCTACTTTTTGTAGATAGTTTTTTTTTATTATAACGAAAACCATAAACTGCCGTGATTGTTTTTTTATTTGTTTTTTTTTTCTGTACGGATTACAATGTGATAGTCTGTGTCGTTTTACAAGAATAACAGCAAGTTTTATAGGGCTTGTTATTTCGCGTAATAATGTTTTATTTTAATAATGTTAGCGATGTAGCCTTGGTCTATTTTACCCGCACCTATCTTTAACAACGTTATTGTCCTATATTTAACGTAATTGGTATAAAATACCAAGCCCAAGTGAGGCAAGGTCGTGATCTAATTTTATGACATAACTAGCTGTTGCCCGCGACTTCGTCCGCGTGGTATTAGAAAACATATGAACTAAATGAATAACAAAAAGCTATATATCCCTCGGGAATCGAACATTTCTCGGGGATGAAGCTTATCCCATGTGTACTTCAGGCTTTGTTTTATATCTGTGCCAAATTTCAATAAGATATGTTGAACCGTTGCAGAATGATCAAGTAAATATTAAAAAACTAAATTAATGAATCCCACGGGAACCGTAACTATTCCAGATATAAAAAGTAGCCTATGTGTTCTTCCAGACTATGCTCTACATCTTATACCAAATTTCATCGAAATCCGTTCAGCCGTTTAGGCTACAAACTCTAACAAACATCCATCCGTCCATCTAAACTTCTGCATTTATAATATTAGTATGATAAGTAGGTATGATGGCGCTTCATGTTTTAAAGCCATCTCAGACTATAGTCTTTATCTGCTGATAGTTTGATCATATAAAATTAAGCCAAAATCTAGCACAAAATCGGTAATGCCCACCTCCATATATATCCATCAATCGTCCGACTAAATTATCGGCCGATAAAGTCTGTAGTGTGCGGTATCTATTTTAAACTGAGACACGCTTAAAATTTCTTTAAAAATAATGTTGCTTGACCAAATTCTGTCTTAAACGACCGAAGTGAAATTCATTTGAATTTCTATTAGTGTGGTTTTGCAGTAAATTATCATTTATTTTAGTATTCAAGTGTTAGTTACATTTTCTATGCTTGAATTTCAATCTATTACTTTTATAAAGAGGAAAGATTTGAAGTTTTTGTATGTATTGAAATAACTCAATAACTGGGCCGTAAAAAGTACGTTATTAGTGAGTAGCAAAGGCTATTTTTTATTACTTTTTTAATTCAACGCAGACGAAGTCGCGAGCAATAGGTATAACTTAAATAATACAGAATAAACAATTTACTAACGTGAAATCCTTTATGATTTGCAACTTTTACCAGGTATGGGTGATGGGAGAACATCCCGAAGACCGCAGTATCGAGGATATCCTGGCGGAGGAAGCCCGCCAGCGCGCGCTGTCACAAGCGTGCCAAGAGGCGCATCAGCTCAGGAAGTCAGTCGAGAAAGAGCTTACACATCTTATTGAATTCCAGCCTTTAGACGCCTTAGAACAGGTACCGCGTGTTTAGTGTTACTAGCGTTTGATCATGATGGCGTTGTACAAAAATGGAAATAAGATAAATCGCGAGTTTGAGATTCAATATCTTTTGTGTTTTGATTACTATGCTTTTCTGTTAAGCTATATGTATTCTTTTTTTGAGCGGGCGCACACCTTCAACTAAACTGTAGTGCAACAGTTGTGCGATTGTCGATTATTTCGCAGCTAAATGTTTAGTTGCATAACGAAAAATTAGTTAGTGTGCGTACCTCCATATAAGTTCATAGGAATCAAAGCTAGTTTAAATAGTTATGCAATCATTTTGTCAATAGTTGTTTGACGTATTTTTACAGAAGTTCGATTTGTCACCAAAGAATGTGGACTCTCTTGAAGATACTCTGGACCTGTACTGCTCCGTGGACGAGCTGCGCGCGCGCATGGAGGAACTGGGTCCGATGCCTTCGCCCAAAGAACTGGATAAAGCGGAATACGACGCTATGAAACTCGACCTCAACAAGAACACTATGCATTTCAACTTTATTGAAGGCAAGAGGGACGTCAGAGATGTGATTCAGGTTAGTATGTTAGAAGTTAAAAATGGCAAGCATACTAACGTATGTTGTATACGTGATACCTGTTAATCACTAGAAACTACAGTAGAGCTCTAGTTTCACTGGAAGAGTAGAGTATATTGTACTATGATGTAATACAAGAATTTTTGTTCTGTTCGTCCCAACGATCATGGCTATTAACATAGATTTTACCATAAGAACTGTATATTAGCCTTAAATTGTAGATGCCTTTCCCTTAATATACCACCATCTTATCTCCTCCACCGTCAAATTCACTTACCTTTCCCAACCTACCCTTATAAAGAGTGGCAAGGTTATTAGTCTGAAATTAGGCCTACGGGACTTACACTCATCAGAAACGCGAAATTACTTCCATTTCACGCTTGTCTTCTGTGTGAGCATGTTTTTACATCGGGCGATCCCTACAGTGCGAATATGTTAAAATGGGCTCTACCACTGTTATGTATTCTTTAGTGTTGAGCTGATAGTGATGGTTTAGGAGTCAGGTGTGGTCGGAGGTGACGGTGTGAGTTTGCGCGTGGCGGCGTGGGAGCGGCGTGTGGCGGCTGCGCGTGCGGGAGACATCCTGCGTGGGTTACGCGCACGCAGAGCACGCACGCTACGTGACGCACAACGCACCACGCACCAGATGGATGTCGTATGGAGGGAACAAGGTATATCCCTATACCAGACCTAGGGCAGCTCAGTACCTAAGGTATACCTTTACTGAGCTGCCCTAGGTATGCCAAACAACGATATCACTGTAAATGAATGTTGAATCACGGTATAACAAAAAACAACATAGTCACAATTATGGAACACTACCTGTTGCCCGCGACTTTATCCGCGTGGTATTAGAAAACAGACGAACTATTTAAATAATAAAAAACTACGTGTCCCTTTTTAATCGGACATTTTTCGGGGATAAACCTTATCCAATGTGTATTCCAGACTTCGTTTTATATCTGTGCCAAATTTCAATAAGATATGTGGAACCGTTGCAGAATTATCAAGTAAACATTAAAATACAAGATTGTATCCCACGGGAATCGTAACTATTTCCGGGATAAAAAGTAGCCTATGTGTTTAGTTTACACTCTAACATCCATCTAAACTTTCCTTATATTAGTAAGATTCATTAAATGGTCTCCTGCTTACAGTTTTTTAGATAAAATATTGTGTTGTGTAGAACGTAAGGCTAAAGAGGCTGAAGCTGCGATGAGGGAGATAGCTCGCGCGGCGCGGGAGGCTCACCGCCTCAGTGCGGAGGTGGAGCCCCCGTCGTGCCCCTCGCAAGGTTAGCTTACAAACTCTTGGTCTACTGGCACTATTAATAAACTCGTACTTAAAGTCCAATTAACCTACTGTGATCAAAGAAAATGGGACACCAGAATTATTATAAACAAGAAAGTATAGGACTGTTCCACTGGCTGATGGGCTCAGATAGGTTATGACGTCACTATCAGATCAGGTAATAAAATCCGATATTTCCATCACATTACACGTTGGATTGTAATCAGACAGTTTACAATTTGGTGGGACAGGCTAAATTTTGAATATACAGAAGTAGAGGAAGCCAGAAGAACGGATTGTGTAAAAATGGATGTGCATACGAAAGGAAATACGACTGATAGAGATATAATATTGAAGTATACTGTGCCGACCCTCCCTAGGGACAAGGGTTGCCCTTAAACCTGTCCCATCACTTCAAGAGTACTAAAAGTAACGTTTTACTAATATTTCTATGTAAATTGTAGCCGGCAGGCCGCCGAACCGCGAGGCAGTACTGGAATGGTTCAAGACACACGAACTAACGAAGGGAGTTGGTTTGGACGAGGACAACAAGCCAGTTGACTGGTTTCATGGTAAATATTCTTTGTACTAAAGCTTCTGATCTCTAGTTTTAAGTTATTACTCTAGACTAGAGGTTTTATCAAAGTTTTTTTGGTAATTCTGGTTTATATTATACAATAATCGTGTTTCTACCGTTTACAATCGCCAAAAGACACTTCGCAATTGCAAATGCGTTGCCTACCCTTAATTGAAGAAGGAGAAAGAACCGAAGAGGATAAAGATGTCCATTTCGTATTCATCTCTAAAGTCAAATCTACTTTCTCTTTCCATCAAAGGAAAGCCTTATAAAAAGTGATGGAAAGGGAAAGGGACTCGGATGGTCCTGCGACGTGCGATCATATGTATTAGTTTTTTTTGGAGGGTTTTTAAAATATAACCAGCGCTTGACCACGATTCTACCTAAGCTGCTATGTGAAGGGTGTGCATGGACAGGGGAAGAAAATTGAGCGAGGCGATCACACAACCCAATCAGATAAGCCATGCCTATAGGGGATTGACACGGAGACTGCACGCCTGAATCTTCCAGAGATCGCCATCGGGTACTCTCACCCGGTCCTTGTTTAATTATACATTTGTGTTATTCAGGTGTCGTGTCTCGTGCGGAGGCGGAGCGCGCCCTGAGCGCGCAGCCGGCGGGCAGCTACCTGGTGCGCGTGTCGGAGCGCGTGTGGGGCTACGCGCTGTCGTACCGCGCGCACGACCGCTGCAAGCACTACCTGGTGGAGGCGGAGCGCGGCTACCGGCTGCTGGGGGGCAGCGCCGCCGCGCACGCCACGCTCGGTACTCGCTCTCACTGTCTCACTCGCACACACACACTTCCTATATACACCTCTCATACTCAAATGTAGAAACAATTGATACAAAACATTTGTTCACGTCATCTATTGATAGATCCTCGGAACTACATGTCAATGTTTTATTTAATTGTCAATAGATGGCATCATATTCAATTATTTTTACTCTGTTACAAGGTACCACTTATTTTAATTTCGTAAAATGTTTTGTAAGCAAATACACTAAACTTTTCAATTGATATACCTTTCAGAGGAATTACTGGTGAAAATATTTTGTTTACTGCCTCGTCTGTACGTTACATATTTGTATACAACGTTACAAAACTAACCTAATTAAACCCTGAATTTTTCAATAAATATGACACATTTTCATATATGGTTTTGTATTTTCCAGCGGATCTCATAGAGCACCATAAGACGGTTGCTATCACGGAGAGCGGCGGAGAAGTGCTCACCTCGCCCTGCCCCCCGCTCGCGCCCCCCCTCTTCTGAACCTCAACTACTACACAGTGGGAACGCGCACTACAGACAAAAAATGTATAAAATATCCTAAATATGAAGAAACCAGAATATTATTGTCTCTTATTTTCACATAGCGCTTACTTAATATCGGCATATCTACATTTTTAATATTTTACAGAAGCCAGGATCTTTTATTTAAAATTAATTTAATGGTTCATTTCTTGAAGAATATGAAATACACTGTATATTAAGAAATGTATAGAATAATAAAATGAACCTCGTCTTGGACATACTTCATTTTAATTACACTTTTTAATATGTGCAAAAAAATTAGTTTATTTTTATTTTGTTAAATCGACGATTTTATTTTTTTTAGATCAATCTATATATCTGTAGAAATGTTGAATAATCACATATCCTTGTTTAAAGTGCGTTTTCTTTAGTAAAAAACACCAGTCAATATATCCTAGGTGTCTAGACTAGATGCTTTTAACTTTAGTTTATTATATTTTAGGTCTCAATTAGGATAAGTACGTAAAAGTTTTGAATTCCTTATTTTTTTTTAATTCAATTAAGATTATGTTTATATCTTCTAGTATATTAACTTTATAGTTTTCATTATTATAGGATTTTTCCCTGTATTGATACACTTTTTAGTAAAAAAAATGTTAATGGCTACCTATCAATAAAAAGCTTTATAATTATTACAAAAGAACTTTTTAAAAACATTTTTTAGAGATGTAAAAGGTTGATAGAGGAAATTTACTTAAAGTATTATCAAAACTAATGTTTTATAAAAATATTCTTTATATTTACTGCATGTAAACATTATTTCCAAGTGTACTGTATTTTTAAGACATAAACTGCCAGTTAGAAATAAAAACCTAAAATGTAATCGTATTTTATTTCTACTAGTCGCCCATTTGTAATAATTCGCCCAGAATTCATAAAAAAAATATGAATTTACAGTAAAGCCCACAATTTTAATTGTATTAGTGGATCTTTTCAGTTAAAATTGTACTTAAATGTAAATGAATTGTAGAACTGTTTAGATAAAAACTGTGCATGTATGCATACCAACTGTACAGCACCTTGTATGCATGCAGGCAGTTACCACTGTGCAGCAAATAACATACTAACTGTATAGTTACAGGTGCAGGTGACAGGCATACTAACTGTTCAGTTAATTGTACAGTTAGTAAGCCTATGTGCTAAGTTTTGAACAAAAGTTATTCCTGTTTATCGTTTGTTCAGTCAGAACGAGCATCTGTGTTAAATTTTAATATCAGCTCACAAAAGGGTACATAGTGTCACTTCATTACAAAAAAAACAATTTACATTATGTACAATACCGCCTTTATTAAATACTAATTTACAAAAATAATATTAACGAATACCAAAATCTAAGAAAAAATATTGATAAATCATTTAAGACCACTCCACTCAAATATTTGACAAAAATCCTAACAAGTACACAAGTCTTGAGTATTTTTAGCAAGACAATATAAAAAGGTATACAAGTGTACATATTTATAACTTAATTTTGATATTTACAATTCACAAACACGATTAACAATGTTTCTATTTTTACATAAATAATTACACGTATTTTTAACATTAAAAAAACCAAGCAAATGTTTGATTTTTAAATAAATTCAAATACATAATTTAATTATTCAGTATTAAAGAAACTTAAAAATCGAGTGTAACTTTTTTATAGCTATCGAATACATCGTAATTTTTACATACATAAAAATTATTTTGACATATTTACATGTAGTAATTATTTTTAAGAATTGTCAAACATTTTATTTTTACAGTTTGATATAATTTTAATTATTAATTAAAAATAACCCTTTTAAAAAAGTTACTATTGGTTTAAATGTCTACGTGAATCATAATTAAAAAAAATACAATACATTTCTAAAAGTACATAATTTTCTCAGATATTTTTGCACTGTCATGCGATTTTTTTGTTTTAACAAAAGCAACAATAAAGACAGCAACAACCTAAGGACAGTACGAGTAACTAGAGTTTTAACTACTAAATATATATAATAAATATTACATTATACATGATGTTTTATACAATTTGAACCAAAATTGACTAGAAGTTAAAAATAAGTCCCTGTTGCTAAATCATTGTTTATATAAATTTCACAATTTTCACTGAACATTACTGTTTATTACAGTACTGACTGCATACTGACTGCATATGTACTGTACACAAGTTACTGAACACTGAACATGTACAAAGTGTACAAACGTTAACTGAAAATGTATACGCTTGACACAAGTCTGTTGACTGAACATTGAACTATTACGGTCGTCAGTAAGTCGCAGGCGGTGCATGTACATTGTGTACAAGTCAGTGGCGGTTGCACAGCTTATAGAAGCCGTGCTTGTAGAGTCACATGTACGGCAGGTTGGTCGGCGTGCGAGCCTCGAAAGTAGACTCTGTTGCACCGCGCTGTATCGCAAAAAGCAAATTTAAAACAACGCCATCTATGGATCGTACAATATCATATGTGATAATATGTTGCAGTGGTCAGCTGAAATCTACTCTAATATTGTAAAGAGGAAAGATTTGTATTTTTGTATGTATGTACAACTCAAAAACTACTAGGCCGATTCCAAAAAATCTTTCATCATTAAAAAGCTACGTTATCAGTGAGTAACATATAACCTATGTTTTTTTAAAATTCTATGCGAGAATAGTCGCCAGCAACAGTTAGTTATTTGATAATTTGCTAACCATAGTATCCCAGGTATCGTAGGATCTGACGGAATGTGCTAGAGGCTTTTTGGCTTTCTTCATGGGGCTGTTACTGGCTGAAATAAAAATGTTATTTTAAATATTAACTACATGAATATAAACGTAAAATACATGTATTGTAATTAAGTATTAAAAAAACTACGTGTTACAAATAAATTAGTTCATACCGCATTAAAATGTTAATTCTTGAAAGAAAGTTATTCTTACCTCCCGGAACATAAGGTAAAGAGAAGTTGGGGGGATGAGATTTCGTAGATTTCTTAAGACATTGCCCCAACATATCTTTGTCAATCACCAGCTTGCTGTTCACCCTGTTTGAGAATTTCAATTTAATATACAAAAAACGTAGTGTAATGGGAAGAAAATTCTAGACTTAACTCAACTTAAAGATTTATTAATACTTACTTCTTTATATAGGGTGTTCTTGGGTAGGTGCTGACGGGGACAGGAAATGTCTGAAAACAAAGAAGAATTATTTCTATTAGATTTCATGTAGTTTGTCGTATTCACTTTTTTCGTGACTGAAATTTGGTTACAATTTGCACACACAAGTGTGTCAACAATCTAATTAGTAATTAATCTAAAATCACCTTAAAATTTGATAAAGAACCTGATTCCGTCAGTTACCTGGAATGTTTCGTTGACGAGGCGTGAGAGGGAGCGTGTGACGGGAGGCCGAGGCGCCGGCAAAGACGCACTCGCCTGGCAACATAATATTTTTTACATATTCTGAAACCTAAAACATTGCCATCTTGCGTAAAAACATGAAACTAATTTTTCTTACAAAAAGCGATGTACGTTTTAAGGCGCTCTCTATACTTACCTCGTCAGTTTCAGTCACGTGCGACGACAGTGTGGTCGACAAGACGCTAGACGATTTCTTTGCGGCCGGCGCGCCCTCTGTCGGCGCTTCCGAACCTACCAACACAATAATATTACACTCTAAAAAGTCGTATAGTCAGACACGATGCTATGAAATAAACATACAAAATTCTCTTAATAAGGAATATATTATACTTGCTTGTTCTTAATAAGGAAACGCATCTCGTCTTTGACTTTATTGGCAAGTAAACATTGGGTTCAATTTCTTTGTAAATGCAGTGTAACGGATATATCAATAGATGGCGTTACAAGTAGTTACGTACAACTTAATTTGATGACGTTTTATCGTTGTATGATTATCTGTGCATTAGATGTACTTACTGGGGTTGTAATTATAATCAATGAGAGATTCCCCATTCGTACTGTTTGTTCTCGAACTGTTATTTTCCGGCTGAAAATACAAGAAAATCATTATACAAATGTGAATTATATAAAACTAGCTGTTGCTCGTGACTACACCCGCGTGAAATTAAATAACAATTAAAAATGTTACTCACAGACAAATTACAATTCTAACGGTGAATGAATTTTTGAATCAGCCCAGTAGTTTTTGAGTACAAAACAAAAATATGTACATATCTTTTCTCTTTATAATATTAGTACAGATAAAGACGAATAGGAATTGGTGTTTTAAAATAGTGTATATGTTCATAGAGATGTAATAAAACGTAATACTCACTTGCATAATACTGAGGGTCCACTGTTGACGCGGTTTGCCGCTGCGCGCCGTGCTCTGCTGCGCCGGGGGTGTCTAGAACATAGAAAAATTTTGAGTTTTTTTTTATAACATAAGGTGGCAAACGAGCAAACGGCCACCTGAAATCGCCAAAATGGCGAAGTGACCGCTGCCCATAGACATCCGCAATTGCAGATGCGTAGCCTACCCTTATCAGACGGAGGAGGAGACGCACATAAAGAGGATATTTCCCCTTCTTATGCATCTACTCCACTGTCACACTCAAATCCACTTCCTCTTCCCATCCTCTTTTTATAACAAAAGGGTGGTAAAGAGAAAGGGACTTAAATTAGGCCTCCGGCACCACACTTATCAGACGAAAAGAGATTTTTAAATCAAAATTTAATTAAACTTATATATTAATTAAAATATCTTATCATTAATTTCCTCATTTCTACAAGGATAAATATGGTTATGGTTTATTTTATTTTCTGCTTGAATGTTTACATTAAAGTACGTGGTAAGCCGAAACTTAGATGACGTCGAACGTGATCTTAAGAACATCGGCGTCAAGGAAGTAAAAGGCTCAAAATAGACAGAATTGGAGAAGTTTACTGGACCAGGCCCACCCGCGGCTGTAGTGCCACAGATAATGAAGAATATTTACATTGATAGAATAATAACTATAAATTTAACCAACTCACCCGTATCTCTTTGCCTAACTTCGCTCTGAGCTCGGCATTAAAGCTCTCTGCGAAACCATCCGCGGTGAAATATCTGGAAATAGTGATTCCATTACTATATTGAACATTTTATTAAATCATTTTTAGGATCCTATGAAGTAAGGTACTTGTCATTTTTAAGGTATTTAAATACTTTACTATTATAATAATATAAATGTAAAAGTTTAGATGGGTGGATGTTTGTTAGAGTTTGTAGCCTAAACTGCTGAACGGATCTCGATGAAATTTGGTACAGATGTAGAGGAAAGACTTGAAGAACACATAGGCTTATTAACTTTTATTTTTTCAATTCGACGCGGAAGGAGTTGCGGGCGAAAGCTAGTACTTTATAAAAGGGACCTTTGCATTACATTGTCTTTAAACACGTCGAAATTTATACCTTAGTTAGCTATTTGTATTGACTAACTTATGTCTAAGCAGAACCGTGGCTGTGGGTCGCGCGCGTGGCTCTGTTCGCAAACAGGCTGCGAGCAGGTCTCGCGCGGCGCCCGCTCCGGGCAGCGAGCCCCGTGCCGCGCCCGCACCGCACGCGCCGCCCTGCCCGCCCAGCGCCGCACCGCCCGACAGACGGGACACCACTTGCTGGTGTCTCGGTGCTAGCTTCCCTGTCACAAGTAAACGCAAAGACTTTAAAGTCATCTTAAACCCGTCTATCTTGTGTTCTAAATTTTTCTTTACGGACTATAGATGCTATACCGTTAAAAGTATTACAATCTCACCAACAGTTCTGATGATGAGCGCGAGCTGATCGATGTCAGAGTCTCCCGGGAAGAGAGGATCACCCGACAGCATCTCCGCGAACAGGCAACCAATCGCCCAGATGTCTACCTCCGGACCGTACCTGCAGTTTGCATAAAAATACTGAATAAAGCAAACATTCTCTAGTTTTTATACCTCCATAGTTTCTGTTTCATATACCTGTGTTCTGCAACGAGCAGCTCGGGTGCTCGATACCAGCGCGTTGCTACGTACTCCGTGTAAGGCTCGCCGGGGGCCGCGAGGGCGCGCGCAAACCCTAGATCGCACAGCTTCACAACACCTTCCTGCGATACCAGCACGTTCTCCGGCTTCACGTCGCGATGGATTATCTACGGCAATAGTAACGACTACCATAAATACAAAAGCTAGGGAAAATTAACAACGTTGCAATTGCCTTTACATTTTTTTATCATGTATAAACCAGCGCTTGACCGCGATCCCACCTAGACCAAAGTGAAGATGTAGTCGGAGGATGATACGCGATAGTTCAGTAAATACAGATGCGCACTGCTCTTAAAGGCACCCACGTTACAACTACGGGAACACTGACGCCGGCAACTTGTTCCATTCCTTTGCTGTGTGCACTAAAAACGATGTCAGATCCAAGCACGTTTATCGTATCAGTAGACAGCAGTGGAAGACTGAAAGAAAGATGAGAGTACCGTTCCAAAACTGAATTCTTAAATTGACTAGTACCGTCTACGTCCGTTAGACACACAAGTGACTAAGTTGTATTTCAAGTCAAAGCTCATGTACAAAATGACCAATCTCCTTATGATTTACAAGTCATAGTTAGTTACCGAGTTCTGATGGCAGTAATCGATGCCTTTGAGCAGCTGGTAGAGATGTCTACGCGAGGTGTGGTCGCCAAGGCCGCCGCGAGCTGCCTCTAGCTCGTCCAGCAGGGTGTGGTCTAGATACTCGAAGACCAGATAGAAACGCCGCTTGCGACGGAACACTTCTATCATGTTCACCAAGTGGTCGTGCCGCAATTTCTGAAAAGATACAGTTCTGAGTAAGACTAGGAAAATATAGAAAATAAAGAGTATAATAGCGGCATATTGCTATAATGGTAGGCATAAGTATGTTGTGATTCAACTATCGCTTCCCGGAATGGTCCTATAGACATCATCCACGTAATTTCGTGGTGCGGGGCCTGACACGATGATATTTATTAAAGCGACTATTTCAATATTCTTATGGTACTTTTTAAATATGTACTTTTAGACATTAATAAAATTCTAACAACGTAATTAACTGCAATAATGGCGCGCTATTCTCATACGTTTGAATGACATTGACAGCTGTCATAGTGACGTATATGCCGAAGATCTCGTGTTGCGCCGATTTCTTCTTGACTACCAATCTGCATGTAGGCGATATTTGACCTTTAGATGCTGACCTTAAGCATGCGTATCTCTCTGAGCGCCATCTTGCGGACGGCGGCGTCGTCCTCCGTCTCCAGAAATTTCTTGATGGCGACGAGCTGGCCGTTGTCTCGCCGCCGGCACTTCAGCACCACGCCATATGATCCTTCACCTACCTACATGCGACATTTTAATAATAATGACGTCAAAATCTTTACCATAGATTGCCAAACTACTCGTAATGAACTAAACAACATGCACTGAAAGTGTACGTTCATCTCAAATGTTGGCAACGCATTTATAACTTGTTATGTCGATGAATTAGCGATGACCCAAAGATATATACCCATTTCACTATTAGTATAAGTTTCCACTGCCGCAACATTCGCGCAAAATCACCTAGTAAGTAAATGCTAGCTGTCGTTGACTTGTCACTATTAGGACCTCTAAAAAGCCAGGTCTTATCTTGAGAAGCTTATCTACATTACATAACCTATATAAAGACCGAATTTACTTACAACAGATAGTTGCTCGTACTTGTCCATGCCGCGTGCGCTAGGCGAGGGGGGCGGGAGCCGCGCGGGGGGACGCTGTACAGCCGGATCGCAACACACACATCTTTATATCTTCAAGTAATAACTGAAAGAAAAGTTGAAAAAAAAAACGAAATTTAACCCTTAAATTTAAATACATCGGTCTTTCCTTACGCAATAATTTTGAAAAATATTTTTTTTTCCTTTAAGTTTTCAATTTACTACTTCCAATTTATGGCATTTAAAACGAAAAAATCATGCATGTAAGCATTCAGATCAACATTTAAGATCTAACAACATTTTTCAATCGATAGATTGGAAGGGATGAGAAAATGCGGGATTGCAAAGAAGTCATGCCCACTACTGTTAGATATTTACGATTAAAAAAAGTAAAAAAAAAATATCTGTTATCTGGTATACTAAAAAAGGTTTTTTTTACTACAGTAGAGGAACTCCGCGGTGTCCAACTTTCAGAACCCTGTCGTTTCAACACTTACAAAACGTGCAAACTAAATTAGTTTTTTATGTGATACACGGCCAGATTTCCTTACTGTACTTCAGCGAATAAATATTTAATTCACCAGCTGACAGCTTTCTTGACGACCTATTTCGCACGTGATAATTACTAGACAATCTATGACCTAGTTGACCGACAGTAGCGGACTTTATTACGTATTCATGCTGTCTTGATGTCCAACTAAACATGGTTTATGATAAAAAAAATAACCAAATCATCAACATTTTAATTTATACGTGTCTTCTATAAGGTCGTTGCTATATACCAGTTGAGGGCCACTATTGAAACAATCAATATTTTTGAGGATTTAAGTCATCATCTCCCCTGCCTTATCCTACTCCCGTATGGTCGGCACACCGGGTTTTCGTCCTCCAAAGCACTCTATCATGCGTCATCTCAGTCATCACTCCCTTCTTGATCATGTCACCTTTCACGCAATCCATCCATCTCTTTCTAGGTCTACCTCTACCGATGTACCTCCACATTCATAACTAACATCCTTCTTGTTACATGCGATTCATCCCTTCCCATAACATGCCCATACCACTCTAACCTTTTACTCCTTATTTTCTCAACCACTGGGGCTACTCTCAAACTTCCTCTAATATACTCATTTCGTATCTTATCCAATAGGGTTACCCCACACATCCATCTAACATTTGCATTTCCGCCACATGTATTCTCCTTTCATCCGTCCCTTTTACTGCCCAACATTCAGATCCATACATCATGACAGGTCTTACGACGGTTTTATAAATTTTCCCCTTTATTTTAAGGAGAATATGCGGAATATTTAAGTAATAAAAAGTATACATTTAATTTGAGAAAAGAATATAAAGAGTCTTTTATGTAAAACGTCATCATTTAGTCTCTCATAATTATGTCGCTAAACGCTTGTAACTTCTACCACTTCCACCGCATGCGCTCTCCCACGCTATACCACTAATCACACAGTAAGAACGAAATCTTTACCCCTCCTTACTTTCTAATAAAACCTTACCGCTATTAAGTACTTATTTATTCAAATACTTTAGAACAACGTTTTCAATATTATTTGTCATATTACATCTAATAAGTGAGTATTATCATCTACTAGCATTTGCCCGCGACTTCGTCCGCGTGGAATTAAAAAAAAAAACGAAAGTGAGTAGCCTGTGTTCTTCCAAACTATCCTCTACATTTATAGTATTTCATCGAAATCAGTTCAGCCGTTTGGTCTACAAACTCTAACAAACATCCATCCATCTAAACTTTCACATTTATAATATTAGTATGAAGTATGAAGTATGATTATGCTAAAATAGTGACATTTCAAAAGGTATTTACTAACATTATAAAAAGATTTGTAATTTTGTATGCATTGAAATAACTTAAAAACTACTGGGCCGATTTCAAAAAGTCTTACACCATTAAAAAGCTACTATATTATAATTTTTTAATTTCACGCGGACGAAGTCGCAAGCAACAGCTAGTATTTGATAAAAATATGACAATATAAAAGCACAAAAGAAACATGAACATTAAAAATGTCATTTTCTATAAAACTCAGATTAGTACACTATCGTGTGTAAATAACGTCAACTTAAGTTGTACTTTAGCCAATTTACTTACGTTCCCTTATTTTATTTGTCTTCCAAATTATTAACAAACAAAATCGATATGCAATTATAATAAAACATTCAACATATCTATTCATCAAAGTAATTTCTTGATTACATAGTTCATAAACAGTATCAACGATAGCTTTATTTCATAAAACGAAATAATACATCAAACGATTAAAGCTATTTTTGTTATAATAATTTCACACGAAGGTAGAGTAGGAGACTAGTACTGCCATTATGTAAACATACTGTTAAAATCGTCCTGTTCTCTTTACCGACAACCTTACTAAAATAGGCATATTTTTTTATGTTCATAAGCTTTGTCCGTATCGTTTATCCTTTCATGTGGTACTGCCTTACTGTTTCGCCCTCGTGGAAATCACTTTGTTTGAAGGTCATCTAGTTCATACAATGCTCGGCCAATAATTGTGACAAATGTTTGTTCAAACACTGGTGACAGCTGGGGTCACGGACAGGTGTCGTCAGCGTCATTACATGTGAATTACAAACGCAAACAATGGCAAATAGAAATCAATTAAAGTTCAAATAATAAATAATGGATTTGAAAACCCATTTCAATTTTATTTTAACTAGCTATCACCCGCGACTCCATCCGCATGGAATTAATTAAAACAAAAGTGAGTTGCCTATGTGTTCTTCCAGACTACATCTATACCAAATTTCATATAAATCCGTTCAGCAGTTTAGGCTACAAACTGTAACAAATCCATCCATCCCAACTTTCGCATTTACAACATTAGTATGATAGTAGCAAACAATATTAGATTCCCTGACTGTACATACTTTGTCAAAAACGTATTTTACAATCTATTCTAAGTATTATTATACAAACGTTGTACCGACAGCAAAATCAATTACAAACATTCGAATGTGGCCGAATATTAAGCAGATAAGATCAGATTACGTGATACTTGGTTGGAACATGACGCACGTCTATGTTTACACCGATACGACGATGGCGTGACGATAGCCTTCTATGTCAATGTCATAGGGACAGTTTGGTCGCAATTAGGGCTGTGTTGTCAACCGTACCTGCCTAGAATAGAATCTAATTACATTGATTGCCCTTATAGTCAACTAATAACCATTGTAAATTGTTTTACTAAACAAATAAGAGATGGGTGAATGGGTACTTACGAGATTTAGCTATCGCGTACCATCCTTGGACCACATCACTACTTAATATCGGGTAAGATCTTGGTAAAGCTCTAGTTTTAATTAAAAAAAAACAAAGCCCTTAATCGCATAGCACCGATAGCCGAATAGTGAAAGGGTCGAAGACTTGAATCTCGAAATACACGACCTTACTACCTACTTGAGCACACTTATGACTAAACTATGTCACAACTGTTTAGTCTCGCTTTGCATGTGCACTTGAATTTTAGTTGAGTAACAAAACATAAATCGGATGCGAAACAATCGACAATCGCACAACTTTTGTGCTGTGGTTCTTAATATAACAATTTGAAAACTAGTTACATTTGAGCAAATTATTAAACAAAAACTACAAATTACGTAGCACAAAACCAATTACCAATGTATTTTTAAAGGGGAAAATCATAGAGCGGGCAGAAATGGCGTGTCTTTAGTGCGTGTTTGTACCATCTTCATAAATATCGAGTTACCTAAACCGCACCGCGTCGCAGTAGCAGCGGCTACGAGGACCTGCACTGACGTACTGACAACTTTTTACACGACTATGAGTCATTAGAAAGGTATAATCTAAGACTTAAATAGACCTTAGCATTCGCCGTATTACATAGCTGTTACCCGCGACTCTCTCATGGTATTAAAAAAAATATACTTGACTTGATTATTACTTCTATGCTACACTTGCCGACGACGCGAACCCGTGGAAGACCACCTACTTTGCTGATGACGATCTAATAAGATATGAATGAAATAAACTTTGACGAACAAGCCTCTAAGATTCGTGCTGTCTGGAGACTTAGGACGAGGAAGGTCGACACCAAATAACGGGGAAAAAGCGACGACAGAAGAAGATTGTGACTTCCATGCCAAATTTTATCGAGATCCTTTCAGCAGAGGCTACAAACTCTAACAAACATCCATACATGTGGCCATCTAAACGTCCGCATCTATCTTATTACTAACATAAATTGGTATCTAAAAATTAAAATAAAAATATTTAGGAGCTCAAATAATTGGATTTAATTTCAGTTGAGGCCAAAATCATAATAAAACGAAATCGGTGTATAGGCACATCTATATGCTCAAATTGAATAAGCACCCGACTAAACTATCTGCCGATAAGTCTATAGACTAATTTAAATGCAAACTTATTCATATTATAATCACAAATCGCAACAAAGCTCATAAAGTTCCCTTGCAAGCATCGCGCAAGTAAAAAAAACCGTCGCGTGCTCGTCGCGTGCCCGTCGCGTGCCCGTAGCGATTTACTCCCGTCATGTTAATATTGCTAATCAATAAAAAAGTACAGGAACAATATCTGAAGAATTCCGTTGCGGTTATAACGAGATATTGCGGCATAACATTTTCATTGACTAAACTTCAGATATGCCGGTTTTGCGCACAACTGTTTAGTCTTGCTTTGATTCCTATCAGCTTATATGGTTACACTACTCGATTTTTATTTGTGCAACTAAACAGTTGAATTTACTGCGAAACAATAGACAATCGCACAAGAGTTGAGCAATTGTCAAATGCGCCCGCTCTTCATATTATAAAAGCGAATGTTCAGATGGATGAATGTTTATGATCACGTATCTGCAATTGCGGATGTTTATGGGCAGCGGTCGCTTTCCATTTCGGTGGATGTAACTGGCCGCTTACTCGTTTGCCACCTTATATTATAAAAAAAAGACATACCTCTAAAACTCCTCAAGGGATCTTAATAAAATTTGGCATAGATATTAAATAACATCTGGAAGAACTTATAGTAGGGTTTTTCGTTAAGTCTACAGACAAAGTCACGAGTAAAATCTAGTTTATGTATATGGAAATATCGAATTTTTGCGTATAGGTAACAAACACTGGAATGAAACTGAAATTTTGATGTTAAGTTTGGGTCCATCATACATTTATAATTAAATTTAGATGTAACTATCTCTTAGAAAGAATTAATCTTTTTTTTTGCTGGTTTTATTATTTTTTTTACGATACTTTTGGCAAGATTCGTATAAAAATAACAGCATTCTACAGCTGTACAATAATAACGTTCTCGTAATTTACAAAGATATGGACATTCGCAAAAATTCAAAAATATAAATTCATAACTAAATATACTTGTATCTAATAAAACAAACCATACTAAAGAATTATTACATGACTATAAATCTGACGAACTCGGTCGTAAAAAAGATACCAAAAACATGACAACTTACCACATTTCACCGCATTCCAAACACATCTATAACAATTAATTTTAACTTAAAACTTTGTAACTTAATAAATAACTCGTAATAATTCGCGTGTCCCAAGTATGCTACAACGTAGATGGTCTACGAAGGCATGCGGTTTCAAAGGCGTAGCGACGTAGACTGAATTTAAATATGCTACGAGGCGTGTTTTTTCGGAGGAACATTTTTTCGAACTACGGTTATCAATTACTAATATACGAATTCTAGCTTTTATTGTGTAACTAAACAAACCTAATAGAATTATTTTGTCATCAATACTCTGTAAAGAAATGAAAAAAACAAGTTTCGATACTTTTAATTAATGATTTACATTTAAAACTAGCTGTTGCTCGCGATTTCGCCTGCGTGTAATTAAAAAAACAATATAAAATATAGCCTACGTTACTCACAGATAAATTACCTTTGTAATGGTGAAAGTGTTTTTGAAATCGGCACAGTAGTTTTTACGTGAATCAAATACATATAAAAATAAAAATCTTTCCTCTTTATTACATTTTTACATTTTTACATTTTTACTTTATTACATTTTGTATAGAAGTATAGATATACATAAGAGGTTATTAAATATTTTAATAGTACTCTTTATTTCCTTCTTAATTTAATTAATAATAAAATGTAAATAATTCAAGTCTTAGTTACTTTCAACTAAAAGTTTTAATGGTATTGCTGGTAAAACGCACACGGTATCATTAAAGTCGGGATCGTTTGTGGTACCATACCGAGAATCGTAAACGGGACATAAATCAAAGTCTAGCAGGTAGTAGGTTGCAGGCTGTAGGTAGCTAGCGGGTAGCGGAGTACACTAGCACGACATTACAATATCCATTGCATTTGGTCTTAATGCCCGTGCACTTTGAACTCTATCCTTCTGTACATTGAACCATCCAATTTGATTACGTATTTTGTAGGGAAAATTAAAGTGTACCCCTTTAAGGACATAGAAAAGAAACCTTTAGGGCATTTATTTAGGAAATTCTAAAATTTGTGTTATTATTTAATATTAACAATATTAAGTGTTTATGATTGTCCATCCATCCATCTAAACATTAAAATTCATTTAGTAATTTTAATTGTCAAGAATAATTCCAGAATAGGTATGATTCGTGTTTTCAATTACGTCCCAACTTCAAAGCAGTTGTTATAAAACTGCATTTCCCCATAATGAGCACTTTAATAGCCTCAAGCTACCTGTTCCGACAATTTTATAGTAATTCCGCAATTACACGAGAATGGGCATGAAAAGTTTTATGTAAATTATTCACTTCGGCTTTGAAATTACTGAGAATCGAGACTTCGTCCACGTGAAATTAAAAAAAATAGTCTATACTAGTTGTTCCTGTGCGGTTCCATCCGCATGAAATTGTGAAAATTTTAATAATGTTTACATTTGTTAAATTATCAACAGCAAATGTCAAAATGACATGACATGACAAACCTTGGCAATCTTGCTTCCTTGATGTTGGCAGCAACTTATGGTCTCTTTTCCCTTTAGGATTTTATCCAAAATATTTACCCCCTAAGCTTAATAGCGTGAAAGTATATAGCCTAAAGCGTGACGTGTTTGGCTATTTAATAAAAAAATAATTATTCTAAAATATTCTGTTATTGCTGACATCTTAGGCAACAAAGAAGTGTGTGTTTACGCTTTATTATAATAATATAGATTAAATCCCAATTCAATTCCGAGAAAATCTTTTGGTACTGTAAAGTCATCCCCATTTAAAATTAATGTTAGTTTGAGGTAAAAGTAATTTATCGGACGTGTACAAACTACGTACGTATATTACGTAACGTAGAAGTCAAGTTGTTATTACGTAGATGTGCCGGATAAGACTGTAGGGGTAAGGGGCTGTTAGACCGAGCCGCAGACGGGGTGCGGTCAACAACCCCTCGCGTGTGACGGCTTGCGGTCAAGACGTTGGTCAACAATGCAACACATTCGCTAAATATAAGTGCACCATTTGAGAATATTGTTATCAAACTTCAGCTTATGCACGTCCCTGAAGACGTACTCTGAAGTTACCTCCGAGATAACTAGACTTGGCCCAACACATTTGTACCGAATATTAGAATTCCAATAAGAATTTTTTTTTAATTAACTTAATTATAACATGATTGAAAACGAATACATTTAAATACTAATTACATAATGCACATTGCTGCTTTCATTAAACAAAAGGTAATTTTGACACCTGAAAGTTGCAGTTTAGTTTAGCGAATGGACAATAGCTAACAGGGGCTAAGTTCGAGGGTACGGAAATTTTACGTAATTTCGTTCCGACAATGCGCAGTTTGACCTTAATCCATGTATTGCCAAACTTTGCACTATCAGACCACGTGGAACTAGGTTTGTGGCTAACGATCGTTTATAATAACAGTATATCTAACTTGTACATTTTGTTATTTATACTAATACGAGCTGTTGCCCGCGACTTCGTCCGCTTGGTATTAGAAAACATACGAACTATCTATATAAATTACAAAAAGCTACGTATCCCTCGGGAACCGGACATTTCTCTGGGATGAAGCTTATCTCATGTGTACTCCAGACTTTGTTTTATATCTGTGCCAAATTTCAATAAGATATGTTGAACCGTTGCAGAATGATCGATTGAACATTAAAAAACTAAATTAATGAATCCCACGGGAACCGTAACTATTCCCGGGATAAAAAGTAGCCTATGTGTCCTTCCAGACTATGCTTTGAACCTGTGCCAAATTTTATGGAGATCCGTTCAGCCGTTTAGGCTACAAACGCTAACAAACATCCATCCATCCATCCATCTAAACTTTCGCATTTATAATATTAGTAAGATAATAAAGCGTGAACACACTTCTCTGTTGTTTAAGATGTCAGCAATTATATACTAGATATTATACTTATATTATTATACGTTTTTTTAATAAAAAGCCCTACACTTACGTCACGCTTTAGGCTATATATTTTCACGTCATTAAACTTAGGGGGTAAATATTTTGGATAAGAACCCGAATGTGGGAAAGAAACCATAAGTTGCTGCCAACATCAAGGAAGCACGATTACCAAAGTTTTGTCATGTCATGTCATTGTGACATTTGCAACTGACAATTTGACACATGAAAACAATAAAAATAATTGTATGCTGATGAAATCACATGGGAATAGGTAGTTAGAAATAAAAGTATCGTAATTTACTAGCGTACTAATTATCTTAACGCCTAGTTCGCTAGGCTAGTAATTTAGTCAAGTAGCGAGTAATCTAGTAGCTAAAATACTCTTGACTAATGTCAATAGGATCGGTCTGATAAAGGAATTTAACTACTCATCATTATCCACTTGCCCTTATCCCTTACGGAGGGCCGGCACAGTATGTGCTGCTCTTCCATACAACTCTATCAGCCGTCATATCTGAATCCACTCTTTTCTTAAGCATATCCTCTTTCACACAACCCATCCATACTTTCTTCGGTCTTCCTCTTCCTTTGTAGCCATCCACATTCAATCTTAACACTTTCTGGTTTATGTCCCCATCATCTCGTCGCGTAACATGTCCATACCACGCTAACCTTTTGCTTCTCAATTTCTCCACCACTGGCGCTACTTTCAAACTTTCTCTAATATACACATTCTCAACTTTATCCAATCTTGTCACACCACACATCCATCTTAACATACGCATCTCAGCCACATGCAATCTCCTTTCATCCGCAACTTTGGTGGCTTTACATTATTAATGTTTTGGCTTTTAATTTTTTACTAGCCGGCCGCCTGCCTGACGCCAAACCCTCCTAGGGACTACTAAAGGAATTTAACTACTAACTTTACTAATATTATAAATTCGACAGTTTTGATGGATGTATGTATGTATGTAAGTTTTCACTTAATCTGCTGAAAGGAGCTCGATGAAATTTGATTATAGTCTGGAAGAACACATAGGCTACTTACTATTGTTATTGTTACGCGTTAGGAGTCGCGGGTGTAAGCTAGTTATTTATCTTTTATAGTAATATCTTTGATAGTGTGTTTATTGTTTGTTTATTTAGCTAGGAAAATTGTACAGAGTTAGCAAATTGCATTATAAATACGTGGGCAATGACAATAAGAAATTCGTCTGCATGATTATATTTCAAAAGAATTAAAAGATGCTTTAGTCCAACTGTACTTGCAATAGTACATTGACACAAGCGTGCGAGGTAATGTGAACACCCTGTGTTTCAAGGAGACTTTAGATTATAATCTATACTATTATAATAAAGCGTAAACACACACTTCTTTGCCTAAGATGTCAGTAATTACAGAATATTTTTAAATAATTCTTTTTTAATATAAAGCCCTACAATTACTTCACACTTTAGGCTATATACTTTCACGCTATTAAACTTAGTTGATAAAAATTTTGGATAAAAAGCTAATGTGGGAAAGAGACCATAAGTTGCAGCCAACATCAAGGAAGCAAGATTGCCATGGATTGTCATCATGTCTTGTCATTTTGACGTTTGCAGTTGAGAAATTGACAAATGTAAAGGATAAAATGAAGTTTTTATAATTACCTGCGGTTGTAGCCGCATGGGAACAGCTAGTTGATGATAAATTTATTTACGCAAAACGATTTTCTATTACGTTATGTACGTTTCTAATATAATTACTATTTAACTGAAGCTTTGAAAAAATAATACAGGTGTTATTATAAACAACTTCGAAGAAATCAAGAAGAAATACCTCCAACAATGTAACTTGGACACAAACATCCTGTAGTTTCGCTATCGTTTAACAATAATGTAACTATCATTTTCCTTGCTATTATCCGTTTCATATTACAATACGATAAGCTACTCAGAATGATCTACATTGTTTCTTTACTTTGACATTTAAATGACAGGATCTGACAAACTCGTGCCTCCTCTTTGTTAAATATAAACAAGTTCTATCATTGTTTATTGTGTCCTGATATTCTTAAGTATAAGCAGCTACAATTTATGGTATTTTTTGACGTAGTTATCTATTTTTTTTAAATAGCCATATAGAGAGAGATAGACACGTCAGCAAATGCGTGTCTTTGCCTTTGTTCTCGTGAAAGTTGGCGCATGTTATTAAGTACAACGTCTCTATGCCTAGTCTGTACATCTATTGTCAAAGATGTTTGCAAGCTTCAATGTCGTCATCTAGTTCCCAGACAACTCTGCATGTTCTAGTCAGCGAAATTGAGCACCTTTCTTTGAACATCATATCATACTCAGTAACGACTTACTTGGAATTGTTTATTAAGATCTTAACTACTTTATAGAAAGACTAGTTTTCGCCCGCGACTCCATCCGCGTGGAATTAAAAAACATAGCCTATGTTACTCACTGATAATGTAGCTTTTTAATGATGAAAGCCTTTTGTTTCGGCCAAGTAGTTTTTAAGTATTTTCAATACAAACAAAAAAACAAATCTTTCGTCTTTATGTGAAAGTATGATAAATATACACTACGCTTTCTGGCAAAGATTTACCGAAACCATTTAATATGAATAATACAATACTATACAATATACAGTACATAAATACCCTTCAAAGTCGTTTAACTCTGTGTTTACAAGAGTTATATAAATTGAATTAAGTAAAGTCACTAGCCAGCCATCCTGAATTAATTGTAATTTGTATAATTAGCAGTCTTATTATTAGATAACTGCCATTATTAGATATTTTTAGTTCACAAGCCTCACTAAAGGATATTTGACGTATGTGACAACGTTGGTGATAACCTTATTCCTATTAAAGCTATCTAAATGCTAAATGACCTTTAAACTTAATGATTGGTTTATTAAAACCATAAGTACACATTTACAATAGTGAACTGAAGGTAACCGGAATTTTTATTGAACATTTTTTGGATTGAAATCACTTACCGAAACGGGAATATTTCACACAATCTTTTCTTCACAGTATATTGTAGGTAAAGCAATGTTCGACAATTTTTAATGGTTGTTTTGTAAAATAGAAGCAAGAAAATTGAAACACGACGTGACAATACGAACTGTCAATTTTGTAATTGTTAAAAAGGAAATGTCAAATGCATTTTAATCATAAATTGCAGACATGTTTATTGCCAGTATTATGATAATTTAAAATGTCACAATTGGATAAAGGAAATCATGATGCCTCAAGAGATTAAAACAGTATACAGAGGAGGCATAGTTGACACTTTATTAGAAACATTTTTCACATGTCTATACAATTGTATTTAAATTTATTGCCAATAGGCGTCATTAAACATTTAAAAATTGTTGTAATTTTGTCAAATGTTTTATTACGATACATAGACACGAGGTGGCACTAAACTTGATAACTAACAAAGTACCTTTCAAGAAAGTTCCGATGAAAAAATGTTGTTCACTTTGTCTTGTCTGTACATTTTTTAAGTCTGCGAAGAAATTCAAAGAAATATGTGAAGTCAACCAGTAATACACCGTGGTTGACTTACCTAGTCGCATAACTTAAGTTAAACTCCCAGACCTTTATTAGGGTCGTATAATGAGCTGATGAAATGCTAACTGAGAATTCATAAAGCCAAAACATCCACACACAATTATGGATAGACGAGCTGTTGCCCGCGACTTCGTCGCGTGGTATTAGAAAACATACAAACTATATAAATTACAAAAAGTTACGTATCTTTCGGGAACGGGACATTTCTCGGGGATGAAGCTTATCCCATGTGTACTCCAGACTTTGTTTTATATCTGTGCCAAATTTCAATATGATATGTCGAACCGTTGCAAAATGATCGAGTAAACATTAAAAAACTAAATTAATGAATCCCACGGGAACCGTATCTATTCCCGGCATAAAAAGTAGCCTATGTGTTCTTCCAGACTATGCTAAACTTGTACCAAATTTCATAGAGATCCGTTCAGCCGTTTAGGCTACAAACACTAACAAACATCCATCCATCCATCCATCCATCTAAACTTTTGCATTTATAATATTAGTAAGAAGTAAGATTAAGGAATTCCAGGTATAATGTTATCATACAAGTTTCGACAATGAAAACTCATTGCAATTGTCGTAACCATCGAGTTCATTACAATATATCTGTTAGTTACATTCATCTGTATCCATTGAATGTTTTGTATCCAACATTGTTATAACCCGGACAATTTGAAACGTACACAGTACTGATATATTACAAAGATCGAAGTGTGCATTAATTTTAGTAGGGTTACCATCTCGGGCCACTCTTTATTGTGATCAATTATAGAGCGTGATGAGTTTCAATTGACGGCGGTGACGACGTCGCCTTATTTTAAACCGATTGCGTCCCACTAAAGTATTTTAACTATAGTGATGTTTGAATCACTACCTGTGGCACTCAGTAGTTAAACCATCGCTAAGAGTTTAACGTGTTTATACGCATTGATAATTTAAACGTATAAAATTAAATCAAAACTTGTTTCAATCGTAAAAATCACATATTTTTTCATCTAGAAACTAGCTGTTCCCGTGCAATATCAGCATAAAATTGTTTTATTGTTTACATGTGTCAAACTGTCAAATGCAAATGACAAAACTAGGCAATCTTGCTTCCTCGATGTTGGCAGCAGCTTATGGTCTGTTACCCACATTATGGTTTTTATTCAAAATATTTACCCCCTAAGTTTAATAGCGTGAAAATGTATAGCCTAAAGCGTGACGTAAGTGTAGGTCTCTTTATTAATAAAAGAATTATTCAAAAATGTGCTCTAATTGCTGACATCTTAGGCAACAAAGAAGTGTGTTTACGCTTTATTATAATAGTATAGATATGCTCCAGTCTGAACGTACCCTTAGGAGCTAACCATCATTTATTTTGTAGGAAATTAAGATAAACGATATTTGTTTTGAAAGTCAAATAAACTACATAATATGTTTAAGTGTTAATGGAATTATTTCCTTTTACAACTAAAGTATAAGGGAACTAAAATACACTTGAAGATATCGGTGTTAAAATTTAATCAACTTGGTTTAAAAGTGGGAATTGTAGAGGCTACTTAAAATTGTCAAGTGGTCTAATTTATACATTTGGTGACAAAATATTAGGCACACGTCATAAACAATACACTGTCTGCGCAAAATTTTTAATATAGCAATAAGTAGAACTATTTTGTTTTGTAATTTGCTTCCGAAGAAATTCCCCGACCATAGTTATTTGAGTTTGCACTGACAAACAATCCATGACCCTACAAGAAACGATTTTTATTCTATCTCTCCGAAAATATTTTATGAGCACTTTTAAACATCGCAAAATCATCCATAAATGAAATGGTAATCAAAACATAAAAATACAGTTTTGTCATTCAAAACTAAATCTCTGTAACTAACCTTAAATTATCAGAACTAAAAACGGTAAACAATTAAACAGTTAAAAGGAACATAAGAAAGTCAAAAAACCGTCGTTTACAAGTGACGTCATCAAAAGAACTGCATATGGGTGAAAGCTGGTTACTATCAAGCTTTGTGTTGTACAAATATGTCGCTTTGTTTCAGAGGACGGGATATCGTTAGGTGACCGGCCGGGATCTCGTGGTAGGGGGGCTGAACGAAAATATTGCTCCACGGAGTCCCCGCGCGTCGGCGCCCACATGTTCCCTGTAGTGATGTGACACGATATTTGTATTATTTTATCGATAAACTGAAACATACTGAAATCTACAGTATCGTTTGATATTTTTTTTTAAACATGCAAAATAAATTATATAACTAAGCACACAGAATTTAAATAATCATAAAAATATTTTGTATGTGCTATAATACCTATAAGGAAAGAAAATTCCTTTACGATGACATTAATTAAGAACAAAATTTTACTAAAATTGATTTGAAATTTGCTATCTATATAAAATCATTATTTACGATTGAAGTGAGAGAACGGAAAACTTACAATGTTTTCTCAATTATTCTCAAACATCAAACCTTAAACGATTGCATTATTCTACTATCGATATAATTCCACGAACAGTCGATATGATATCCAACACTAAACCTATTCCCATCTCCCGTCTTAAGGAGCGGCTGCTACTAGTCCGAGAGTAACCGGCGCGCGCGCAGCCCGACACACTGCGATCCAAAAATACCTCCTCGCCCGGCCGCCGCCCTCACCACGTACACACTAACATTGTAAAAATATCAGTACACCAACGAAAAACATTAAACTTACAAGTGAAGTGATCAGTAGACTTGTGACTTGTGATCAAGTGTATATTGCTCTGTGGTCGTGTGATAGAAACTTGTCCCGTGGTGACTGTGGTCAAGTGTGGTAGAGTTACTGATGGTGCAATGTCACCAGCTGCCATCAGCTCCGATCTGCCACAGTGGTGTGGTACCACAGACAACTGCCAGGCTTTGCTCGGCTGGCTTTTCTTGAACCAAGATCAAAATGATCCGGTAGGTGGTTTGTACTCTAGAATATTTTCTATCATCTTCTGTACCCTAAGCAGAAGACTAATATTAAAGCGATTTAGAGGACTCTGATGTCACCAAAGTGTCTTCTTCTCTTGAGCATCCTGGGTCTACATGCTGTCGAATTTATGTTTTGTTTTATTTGATTAATCAATTTACCACACTTCATATTCAGATAATAAGACCTTTTTTTAGTAAGTTTGTTCCTAATTTTTCGATATGTTATTTCTTCTTTAATTACTTCTGCAGACGAAACAATTGATAGTATCAGAAATAATAATACGATAGAAGTTCTTCTAGCGTAAGTACAATTTTAGTAATCATGATGAGATTTTCCCACTGTCATGTCAATAATTTTTCATTAACTTCTAGCAGAATACATAAAATTTTGAACACATCAAAATAATGTTTTGTTTTAACCAACTTTAATACCCATTGGATGTTAGATTATGTATATGTTTTTAAAGCAGAGGCAATTTTAAAGATTATTTAAGAAGGAAAAGCCTAAAACAAACCATCAAAATGTTGCCTACTATGTAGTCTACTATAGGTTGGAATCTTAAAGTTCGTTATAAAACTGACATAAGAAGAAGCTATTTATATAGCTGCCACGTGCTACGATAGAAAATGTGACATACGTATGTGCCGGTTAAATCCTCGATAAGCGATAGCCAGCTAATGAATAACTGTTTGTCCTCCGTACTCATAAAGTATACTCTTAATAAAGAGTTAATTGTTGTTAATTAGAACGCAATTGATTTGTTATTTAATCTTATTATATATGTTTAGATGGATGTTTGTTAGTTTGTAACCTAAACTGCTGAACGGATCTCGATAAAACTTGCCACATATGTAGTGGATCGGGAAGAACACATAAGAACACTCCACGCAGACGGAGTCGCGAGCGAAAGCTAGTATTTTACTACCTGAGGTATTCAGGTCTTTTGATCAAAAGATAGCTTCACTTTAAAGTGATGGGACTATCGCATCGAACGCCTTGTTATTCCCTTCTTCGCAACACGATGTCGATGTCGATGAAGTGTCAAATGTAACGTAGATGCTATAGTTTTCTCAAAATATCCTATTTTTTAATTGCCCCGCTTTTTGGACTTAAATAGCTATGTGCTCAGATTTACCAGTAACAGATAAACGTAAATAAAATCAATATTGTTTTCGTATACTTAAAAAGTAAAAAAAAACGTAATATTCAAATTGAGCATGTACATATAACTAAATTGTATTTCAAAAAAATGTTTTATTAGTAGCTAATTATTAAATATAAATTTAGTCATATAACATTACACATTTATGAGTTACATAGTTATGAGTGTGGAAGGGTACATCGGTAGAGGTAGACCTAGAAAGAGATGGATGGATTGTGTAAAAGGTGACATGATCAAAAAGGGAGTGATGACTGAGATGACGTATGATAGAGTTATGTGGAGGACAAAAACCTGTTGCGCCGACCCTACGGGAGTAGGATAAGGAGATGATGATGATGATGAACATTACACATTTATTTATTTAAAACTAAAATTCTTAGAAATAGAGTGTTTATTGTTCATGTTAACATTAGTTTAAGATGAAAGAAACGGTTTACAATACCAGAAAATGCTGACATTTTGAAATTCGACATTTGCATGTGTCAATTTACTCGCTGCGAAAAACAGGATTTACAAAACTTTATAGAAGTTCATAAATCGATATTTAAGGTACTGTACTGAGTCATTGTTTTCAAATTAAACAGAAACCGCTAACTTACATGAAGCATTGAATTTGTTTATCTCATCAACACAACACTCGCCCATTCAATTAGTTAGCGGGGGTCAAACACCTATCCTTTCAATCATTATGATTGGATTCGTCAATAGACTACCCAATTTTGAATACCCCTCACAAACTTCGTAAACTTAGACCAGACGCACATCTTTCACTGTGCAACACAGCTGTTGTGCGATTGTCGATTGTTTCGCAGCCAATTTTAACAGTGGTAGTGCCCGCTTTAACATCTTAGCACGAATGGGCCGGCACGCCCGGTGAAATACCACGACCACATAGAAGATAGGCGTGAAATGGAAGTAATTCCGTGTTTCGTCTGATGAGTGTGGTGCCGGAGGCCTAATTTAAGTCCCTTTCTCTTTACCACCCTTCTCTTACAAGAAGAGGTTGGGAAGAGGAAGTGGATTTAACGGTGGAGGAGATGCATAGGAAGGGGAAATATCCTCTCTATGTGCATCTCCTCCTCCGTCGTATAAGGGTAGGCAACGCATCTGCAATTGCGGATGTCTATGGGCAGCGGTGGCTTCGCCATTTTGGCGGTTTCAGGTGGCCGCTTGCTCGTTTGCCGCCTTATGTTATAAAAAAAAAATTAACTGTTTAGTTGCAGTAAAAACCGAGTAGTGTAACCTCCATATAAGTTGATAGGAAAGCGAGACTAAACAGTTGTGCGATATTTTAGTCAAAAGTGTGGGTGCTTAGAGATGACGATCCTCATAAGTGTCACTAGCAAATGATTTAGACTATTATGATCTTATTTGAAGTACTTTTTATATAATACGGTAGTATTACTTAAAAAGAAAGTTATTTCTCCCGCGACTTCGTCCACGTGGTATTAAAAAAAACATAAGTGAATGTCCTATATGTTCTTCCAGAATATACTCTACATCTATACCAAATTTCATTGAAATCCGTTCAGCAGTTTAGGCTACAAACTCTAACAAACATCCATTCATAAAAACTTTCGCATTTATAATATAGTAGAACCTCGATAACTCAAACCTCGGTAAACAAAAAACCTCTATCAGTTCAAAAAATATTATGTTTCCTTCCCATCAGAGCCCAAAACTTCTACAACAAAGACCCTTGATAACTTAAAACCTCTAAAACTTAATTTAATTCCACGCGGACGGAGTCGCGGTCGAAATCTAGTACTGATATATTAAAACTTAAACACACACTTTGTTATGTAGAATCTCAGCAACCATAGCATACCTGGCGAAAAGATTTGTAGTTTTGAATTTTTGTACGTATTGAAATAACTCATAAACAACTAGGTCGATTTCAAAAATTCTTTTACCATTAAAAACCTATATTATCATTGAATAGGCTATATTTTTTGCAATAATTAAATCTAGGTGTACGAAGACGCGAGAAACAGTTTTGTTAGTAAGAAAAATCATGTCATGTTTATGTTTTAGAGAAGATGATAAATTCGATAAACAATGAAATAATTAATAAACTGTGGTATATGAGAATGATACCTTTGTTATGGTCTTACATTTCAAGTTACAAGGCTTGTTAAGTTCAAGTTACTTTAACTTATAGGAGTCACATAACGTCCGGTTGGCGGTTTGCTTTGATATCACATCTTAACGTGGGATACTATTGTCGAAACTTTTTTACAAAAGAAATGTGTTAAAATTTTGATTGTTTTATTAAGAAAATCTTATCTTACTAATATTATAAAATGCGAAAGTTTACACGGATGGATGTTTGTTAGTGTTTGTTGTTTTAACGGCTGAATGGACCTCGATGAATTTAGGCATAGATGTAGAGGATACTCTGGAGAACACATAGGCTATTCACTTTTGTTTTTTTTTTTTAATTCCACGCGAACGGAGGCGCAGGCGAAAGACAATGTAATTAACATCTTTTGACTATATTTTCGTGTTGAAATAAAGTCTATAACTGTATTAAAAAGTTTCAACATCAAGAATATTAATTTTAAAGTTTTCTGATAACTTTAAATATAAACTTCTGACATATTCGTTTTGTAAAATCCATACTCCATAGCAGTAATATCCCGATATATCGAAGCAGTATGCGCGTCGCGACCTACGCATTATACGAGCTACGTCACGGACTGAGTCAAAACAAAACAAAAAACACATTACTATTGCATTTAGTACCAGACAATTGTGTAAAATCGGTTAAAGGTAATAAAACTTTATAAGGTTAAATTGCAAAGAATTTTGATAAAATTATACTGGATATAGAAAAGGCTTGCAATTGTCTAATAACTAGCTTTTCCCCGTGACTCTTTTCGCGTGAAATTAAAGAAAAAACACAAGGGAAAGTAGCCTACGAGTTCTTCCAGACTATCCTCTACACGTAATTTCGGTACAACAACAAATATCTATAAATTCAATCATCTAAACTTTCTTATTTACGGTATTACTAGCTTTCGCCTGCGACTCCGTCCGCGTAGAATTAAAAAAAAAGTAAGTAGCCTATGTGTTCTTCCAGACTATGCTCTAAACCTGTGCCAAATTTCATGGAGATCCGTTCAGCAATTTAGGCTACACATACAACACACTCTAACAAACATTCATCCATCCATCCTAATTTTCGCATTTATAATATTACTAGCTGTTGCTCGCGACTTCGCCCGCGTGAAATAACTTCAATTAGATTCAGAGAATTTTTGAACTCCAATAAAAAATAATGAATTACACATCATTATCACCAGGGTTGTAACTATGATTAATGCAACTAAAACAAAACACGCTTTTGAAATCTATGGTCATTTTTCTAATACGCACTTCAGTATAAAATGTTTGTAAGACCTTTGTTCACTGCGTAGTTAATATTCGCATAATCGCTTGAAATTCTTGCAAAAAAAACAAAACAGCAGCTTGTTTTTCTCGATATGATTTATTCTGTATGTAAATTTGATCGTCTGCAAGAATAAATGACGACAAAAAAATTGCACTCGTTGTTTACGTGTTCAGAAATTTCTAGAATTACGAATTTACCCGAAGAATGACGATTGAAGACGAATGAAGAGGAAGAATTACTTATGGGACCAATAATTTTAACGGTAATCCAGGTCCAGGAATTAAAGGAATGAAAGAAAAAGTTAGAGATCTAATCTCCGTCCAATAATTTTTATACAAAAGAGACCACGCGCTCGCCTCCAGACGTCAACGTACGCATTTCCGAATTAGAGCGGTCGTAGGGTTGACACTCAACATTTTTTTGTAATTGTTTTTACATTTTTTTAATTAGCTAATTCTCGTTTGAAGTTTGATTGATTGAAAAAAACTTCGAGGGACAGAGAAATTGATTTTATAACCCTATACAACTTTGGTAAACATACCTAAGAGTACCGATTGATTACACTAATGCTAAAATACAGATTATCTTCTACTGTATATACTTAACTATAGTAATGAAACCCAATTAGTTATTTTATATTTTTACCCATAAAATTCACAGAAATTTCCACTTAAAATTGATTTACAAAAATGTATTATAAATAACGTTTTCTAATTTTTGTCAGCCCTAATCAGAGTACTAACTCATTAACCAGATGCGCGTGCGATCGCACTGTCCGACGTAGTGGGGGAAGGATTTACCGCGATTTGTCCGAAGTTACCAAACGGAAGTCTTGATGCACAGAAAGCCAGATGTTTCCTATGCAACAAAACAATAGGTTAAGAGCATGCGTACACCTTGGATCAAACTATCGCACAACTGTTTAGTCGCGCGTTCCAATGACCTTATATGGAGGTGCACACACTACTCTATTTTTAGTTGGAACTAAACAGTTGATTGGGCTGCGAAACAAATGACAATCGCACAACGGTTGTGCGATAGTTTAGTCAAAGGCGGTGCGCCTGCTCTCCAATACTAGAGTAGGGTTGATATGACCCCGATAGTTAAATAGTCTTTAGTATGGTATACGTATTTAGGTTTGAATCCGATTACAACCGAGATTCGAGAACAATCCATAGATGTAAGCTAAGTTGAAATTATTTGGAGGAATGTGAGTTTTACGCGTACTTTCGCCATTTTTCAACAAAAAATGTGAATAATACATTTTATTACTCACCTCTCACCTCCTCTATTAATATGGTCTAAATTAAATAGTAGTTTTTGCTCGCGACTTCATCCGCGTGCCATTAAAAACCTATGTTACTCACAGATCACATAGTTTTTTTATGGTGAAATAGTTTTTGAAATCGGCCCAGTAGTTTTTGAGTTTTTTCAATACATACAAAAAATATAAATCTTTTCTCTTTATAATATCAGTATAGATATAGATGATGGAGCCAGATAATAAGGAAATGATAAAAGTTTTGACACTTTGTAACAGGGAAAGAATAAAACAAGTCAATTGTACAGAGTTTATTCCAACACTTTCCCAGTTTTGTTTAACCAATCTTCAGGGTCCACCATTGTATCGATACTAGGCACAATTGCTTTAAAGTTAACATGATTTATGTTTTAGTGGATTCCGGGTTCAATCTGGGGTCCGTTGCCGACAGCCGCGCCGAGCTCTACAGCGCCCTCTGATGATGTATCTTCGCTGGCGGAGCAACTAGCTGCGATCTCCTTGCGTCGCCCTACTCGCCCGCCGCCTCCAGCCTACATGTGCCATCTCTGCTTCAAGAAAGGACATTATATTGGAGATTGCCCGCAGGTATCTTATTTATTGACTAGATTACATAATAAAGATGATTACGTAACTGTTCTTCCTTCTGGGTTATGGATATAAGTTGTGCTACTGTTGTACAAAGCGCCTCATACCCCTAGACAAAACGATTTTTGATTGGCGTTATCGCTAGTACGATAAAATATGTAAATATAAAGATGGGGGAAAAAAAAAGAACAATCTAATTGCTAATTATAATTGTTTTATTCGAAAATGTTATTAATACCTTAAATTTTCTTGTACCTTTTTTTAATGTTTTAAAATAACTCATTAATTGTAATGTATTTTTTTGTTTTCTTTGTGTAGACATTAAAAGAATTGTAATGAAGTATTGGGGAAGGAATTGGCTCCTGTGACACAGGGCAACCTACTACAGGAGCCAAGACTTTCAGGAAATGTAAAAAAAAAGGAATATAGACTTACAACGTTTTTGTCAGTGTTTTCACATTGCGCCTGCTAATTTTTAGAGTTACAAGTAAACAAAAATTTCCCAACTTCTTTCGAAATTCTCCCATTTTGAAATTAGAAATAAATTATATGCTAATTTATTTCGAATTCGAATTTCGAAATTATGAAAATGGCGACATTCACCCGTGCAGTTGCCGCTCACTGATTGGTTAAAATATGACGCTTTTGAGATGATATTGTTAGGTTGTAAAATTGACAACTATCATATGACATTTGTACAAAAATTACTTGTTTTATGGTGCCCCTTCTGTAACTTTGTTGGTTGGTTGTGTCTGAATGTTTTTATTGTTTACTAGCTGTTGCTCGCGACTTCGCCTTTGTGATATTTAATAATAAAAAATATAGCCTATATTACTTACAGAAACATTACCTCTCTAATGCGAAAGAGTTTTTTTAATCGGCCCAGTGGTTTTTACGTGAATCGAATTCATACACAAATCCAAAAATACAAATCTTTCCTCTTTATAATAGTATAGATAAAATAACACTTAAATTGGTATACAGTCTGTGACAAAATTCTTTTGTAACAAATCGAGTAACCTTTCAGTTATTTCCGCGCCACCACATCGGCTGTGTGGCAGAGCGCCAAAATGTTTATTAATTTACTTATTTTTAAACTAATAGTTACCGTTCATAGTTATTTAAATTGCAAGAAACTTGACTCTTATTGGACATATGAAAACTACAGTCATCTAACATTTAGAGTGTATACCTCTGACTCATCGCACTAATGTGCGATTGTCGATTGTTTCGCAGGCAATTCAGTTTAGTTGCACAACTAAAAATCGAGTAGTGTAACCTTCATGTAAGCTTATACGAATCAAAGCATGACTAAACAGTTGTGCGATAGCTTAGTCGAACGTGTGCGCGCTCTGAAAAAACATAGATGACTATATTCGAATTAGTTTCTATGCGAGGTAATGTCCATATTATTTTACCTTCAATGAGATTTACAAATGACTTGAGACATTAAAATATAAGTGGTCACTCGTTACCTTTTTTTGAAAGTAGCGCCAGTGGAGAAATTGAGAAGCAAAAGGTTAGCGTGGTATGGATATGTTATGCGACGAAATGATGGGGACATAAACCAGAAAGTGTTAAGATTGTGGATGGCTACAAAGGAAGAGGAAGACCAAAGAAAGTATGGATGGATTGTGTGAAAGAGTATATGCTTAAGAAAGGAGTGGATTCAGATATGACGGCTGATAGAGATGTATGGAAGAGTAACACATACTGTGTCGACCCGTAAGGGATAAGGGCAAGTGGATGATGACTCGTTACCTTTTTTACTCTGGAGTTTGAGGCAGGCAATAAGTCGAGCTCTTTAAATAACCGTTTGACCAAAATCCCACTTTATGTTAATAAGTTTCGGGGTAATTTAGTAGGTGTCTACTCTAGGCCCGTCATATATCTTCAATTACTCTCGTTTCATATTTCTTGGTAATTCTAAATGATAACTTATCAGTTCGTCGTCGTACGATTAATTAAATCAAACTAAATACGTCATTGTTCGAATGTGAATAAGTCTTCGTAATTAACAAGGTCCCTGTGTTATGCTCAACTTTGACTCTGATCGATTTTATCTTAATTAGTGATTGCCTTAAGATATTTTGACTAAAACTTACTATAATCTAATTAGGAATCGTTTCATAATTATATATGTGAAAGTTTGGATGGATGGATAGATGGATGGATGTTTGTTAGAGTTTGTAGCCTAAACGGCTGAACGGATCTGGATGAAATTTGGCTTAGATGTAGAGGATAGTCTGGAAGAACACATAGGCTACTTTCTTTTGTTTTTATTATAGTATCATGCGAACGGAGTCGCGGGTGGAAGCTAGTCATTACATAATTGTAAATACAAATTTAAAACTAGGATATCGGAGCCTACCCTAAGCACCCTTAGTAGGGTAGGCTCCGAGCCCCTCGGTGAGGACTTTTAGTGAGCTGGTGCTGATGAATTTAAAATGGCAGAGTACTAAAAAAAAGCATAAATAAACGGTTCGTACACACCGCTTACAATCTGATGAACTTCAAAATTTGAAATGGAGTGTCTTACCATTTAAGGCGCTGTAACATTTATTTTCAGTACTAGCTTTCCACAATGACTCCGTCCGCGTGGAATTAAAAAAAAGAAAAGCATGTAGCCTATGTGATCTTCCAGACTATCCTCTACATCTATGCCAAATTTCATCGACATCCGTTCAGCAGTTTAGTCTACAAACCCTAACAAATATCCATTCATCCATACATACATGTACATTCGACCGTTTCCATTTTGCATTTAAAGTTCTCATGAATAGATTATTAGATTAGCAATTCGGTGAAAAATGAATTTGTTTGTGCAAGACGTCCGTTGTAAGGTGCTAGACGATAACAAAACGCATCACAAGCGTTTATGCACCTATAACAATAAGGGCTAATACACACTAGGCGTTTAAAACGCGTAGATAACGCGCGTTCTCTGCACCATATAGTCTTTGAAGAATGTATGACGCGCTTCGTATTAATAGGACAGTTGGCATAGATGTTTTTAACGCTCGTTATTGTAGCGTTGTGTGTACATTACCTTAACTGTAACATTACCCGGCCAATTACATTACATTGTAATTGAATTACAGTCACGATTTTTCTAAGAACTTCATCTCGAGCTGGTTGTTTACAAAACTTGAATCGCGTTTTAGTCACGTATACCGATCGCTTGCTGGAAGTATTTAATATACCTAATAAACAGTAGAGTTGTACTGACCATTTCTATGTACGCCTACTCTATATTATTTGTTTTATGTGTTCAAAACTTTAAGGGCCTGTCCCACTGGCTGATAGAGGCTCAAATAGCTTAAAGATGACGTCACTGTCACATAGAGTACCGAGATCTAAATGTTTCCTTTACATTATTACACATTGGATTGTTATAACAATTTACAATTTGTTTGGACAAGCCCTTAACAAAAGAATATCTCATTTAATATGGATACGAAAAATGCATTGAGAATATGGTCAGCTTCTTATCTAAGTGCCTTAGTGTTGATTTTTCTGAATTTACACTAAAGATCGAATTTTGGAAAGAATCTTCTAGATTTCGTCTAGTAAGCGTCCTTTACAAGTCGATAGAGATATATATTTTACTGGAATTGAAGCGTTAGAATGGCTGTAAACGCTGTTACATATTTAAAAATCGTTTCACTATGAATATGTATTTATTGCCACAAAAAAGAAATTACATATAGGACCCATTCTAAAGAAAACATACAATCGTGGCAAAAGGTAGCCAGCTCAGCGGATGCAGAACGGACTAAGCCGATCCTGCGCTGATTTTCAGCTGGCTCCTTCGCACTCAGTAACATATACCTTTATTATTAAGGTAAACGACTGTAATCTTACTTCTGACTTCTGACTAATATTATAAATGCGAAAGTTTAGATGGATGGATGGATGGTTGTCAGAGTATGTAGCCGAAACGGCTGAACAGATCTCCATGAAATTGGGCACAGGTGTAGAGCATAATCTGGAAGAACACATAGGCTACTTTTTATCCCGGAAATAGTTACGGTTCCCGTGGGATGCATTAATTTTGTTTTTAATGTTTACTCAATTATTCTGCAACGGTTCAACATATCTCATTGAAATTTAGCACAGATATAAAACAAAGTCCACATGGGATAAGGTTCATTCCCGAGAAATGTCCGGTTCCCGAGGGATACATAGCTTTTTGTTATTTATGTAGTTCGTATGTTTTCTAATACCACGCGGACGAAGTCGCGGGCAACAGCTAGTAATTACATATATTTTAATATATTTTAATTACTATTTGGGCATCATCTCGGAATATATAGGTCAATTAATTATTCCAATTACATTCCAGGCTCGTCCGAAAGGTGAAGGGTTAACTCCCTACCAGGGTAAAAAGCGCTGCTTCGGTGAATACAAATGCCCAAAATGCAAACGCAAGTGGATGAGCGGCAACTCCTGGGCCAACAATGGTCAGGAGTGTATCAAATGTCGGATTAACGTATTCCCACATAAACAGGTAATTAAATAAATAGGACGTGTCATTTATTTTATCGGTTACATACGATTAAAGGGTGTTTTTCAATGATAAACCTTTTAGTTGATAATTGATTCATCATCAGTTCACTATATGACACTGATGGGTTCGGAGACTACTCTAATAAGGGGTGACTAGGCCATATTCAACCACCCGAGCAAAGTGCGGGTTGTTTGACTTCAAAATATCTTTAAATTTCTTCGCTGATAATTGCAGGTTGCAACACGATGTTTTCCTTCACTGTAAGAACGTCCGGTATATGTACAAAAAATATTGTAAAAATCTAAAATCATGTTAGACTACAAGTCAAGACTTCAAACCCATGAGCCACCGACGCTCTTAATTTCTAATAATTGAAAAGCTACAACCGTTTCAATATTGGAACGCGACGCGAAAGAAATAGTTACTTTGATTTTAAAATTTTTGGAATTGTAAATGATAATATGAAGATATGATTTTAATGAAAAACAGATTTATTCATTATTTACAACGTGAAAGTTGCCAGCAAACGATTCGCAAGCGTATTGCAGTGAATATTTATATTTTATGTTTATTTTAATAAAAATGTAACACACGATGTTACGACTTATGAAAAGTTATTTTTGTATTTAATGTGATATGTTTTTATTTAATATTGACGTGTTAGCACGCACCTTTGACTAAACTATCGCACAACTGTTTCGTCTCGCTTTAATTCCTATGAGGTACACACACTACTAGAATTTTAGTTTTGCAAGTAAACAATTGAATTGACTGCGAAACAATTGACAGCCGCAGAACAATCATGCGACAGTAGTTAAGTGTGCGTCCGTTCTTGCCCCTGTTGCAACAAGGGAACATTGCAAACGTATACACGAAATACTGGTGACATCAGATAGTATAGACATGTACTTCTTGTTCTACTTGGAACTTCCATAAGTATACTCGATACTTCCAATTAAATTTTAAATTCCATTTTTAAAATTTCCAGAGGCCGTTGGAGAAGCCGGATGGGTTGGACGTGAGCGACCAATCCAAGATCCACCCGCAACATCTGTGCCAGAAGTGTCGCAACCTAGGCTACTACTGCCGCAGGGAATACTGATCCGATATATTCAGAAGATCATACTGCTATACTGCATGACCATTGGAGTACCATTCAGTTAACTTCAAACAACCATAGATATACTCTACTTCTTACAGGGTCCGTTTTATCATTAACGAGATTTCTACAGTGCCACCTAACTGTAATACAAAATAATCTGCCACCTTATGCGTCGCACCACCTCATCTTATAGACCTACAAGGATCTTATGGCAATTTTGACATTAACAGGGGGCGCCTGCTAGTTTGTAGAGTTACCAGTAAACAAATAATTCCTAACTTCTTTCGAAATACATCCGTGTTGAAAACAAAACAAAACTTTAAGCTAATGATTTGTAACTTATGACCTGAGTGCCCGCAGTAATTGTTTATTTTATATATCTACATAAATTGTTACTGTTTTAGGATTATTCAAGCAAAGTCATGGTAAAATTTATAGTTTTTGAGTTATTATAAAACATTGGTGGTGTGTTTTTACGCTTTATTTGTCATAGCAGAGATTGTGCAAGAATATCTTACATTATGAGTTACACGGAAGAGCGGGACTTCCTAACACAAGTGCCTATTGGTTACTTAAAAGGAAGTCCCTACAACTGATTGATTTGTAACTTACTTGATTTAATAATTTTTTTTTTATAAAACAAACAAATATTTTCTCTTTGTAATATTAGTATAGATATAGTTATGAAGTATAGTAAATCTATATCCAAAGAAGTGAGGTAGTTAAGTATGTTTTCTGTCTGTATAACATGGTTTTGGTAATAATTACCAAAGGGATTTCTTATTACGTAAATTAGCCCCCAATAGATTGCTGCGAGAGTATTGACGATAGTGTATGCAATTTAATGTCAACGCGTTTTGTAATAGCTATTACTTGCCTTTAATACTTCTGTTGTTAAACACGATGTTTGAATTATACTAACTTTTGTGGTTTAGGGCCAGTCCCACAACGGGGATGTATCCTAATTTTTGGAATTGCTTTTATTATATTAAAAAAATGTAATAAAACCATATACGCAACATTTAATTACAAAAACACTTAACTGAAAACAACTTCTCGAAAGACCGCGAAAACGCTTCATGACATGACGTCACTTCTTTGCTAACAAACCTCGCGTCGCGGTCTGTCAAAGTCATTCAAAGTGACCAGACGTAAATTTAATTAGCTATTCAAATAACTTTTACTATTTTTTTTTCGTCATAATGATCGAAAAATTTGCTCGTAAAATATGTCGTAAATATGAAAACACTTAATAATGGAGTCCTCATAATATAACACACGCAAACTCAATTATTATAATCATTAAAAAAAAATTATAACTACAAAATGCACTGACATTCACTGAAGCTGGTCACACTGCCATGTTGTTTGCGAAGAAGCTACGTCACCGAGCTCTGATTGGTGTTTGAGATAGAGTAATGGAGGGTAAAAAATATTGCAGCGTTTTTAATTTATATTTCAATGGAGACAAACATTTAAGGTCTCCAAATGTTATTATAGGTTTTAAAATACTGTCTTTAAAATATTAAACATAACTTTATTTGAATTTGTAACATTAGGAAACATCCCCATTCTTGTAAATTGTCAGAAAACAATCCGCAACGTAAACGTTTAGATTGTGATGGAAATATCGGATCTTGGTACTCTAATCGACAGTGACGCTACTTTTAAACTATCTGAGCCTCTATCAGTGGTGGGACTGGCTATTTAAATTAACTATTATAGTTTTGAATGGTTTTTGATATTTATTATTCAGTGATAATGTCAGAAGTAACTAACTATTGCTACTTTTATCTTAAATGAAGACATATTTCAATTTGTAGCCTTAATATTTGCGTCGATTTTTTACTGGTATTTAAATTTTCTTTTGAATATTCAGTTGCAGTATAAAATTATATGTCATTTAAAACTACCATATATGCTATGGTCGGTTTTAATTGTTTTTTTAGGTTATAATTATGTTAATTGTAATATTACTAATATGTTTGTACTTAGAAAGACATTATATTTAAAATTTTATTGTACTTACAAATCAGGAATTGACCCAAAGAATTTTAATAGTAAAAAAATCAATTCTATACCAAAATACAAATATTTAGATAAATAACTTCATTCGATTTCATATTTTTAACTACAAAAAATGCTATATTTACGATAGAGTTAAGAAAATATTTTGTACCAGTTTTGGAATTATTCCCTACCGTCACCTCGCTCTGTTCCCACGAGACAGAAGAGTATAAAAAGTTTCATCCGTCCCACCTTTAGCGACGAGGGGACGGTTGGAACTGATTTTATTTCGGTTTCATCTGTCGCCTTATTGATGATAGTGAGACTAAAAGGAGGAACGGATAAAACGTTTTATTCTCACGTGGGGACAGAGCGGACTGACGGTTGGGAATAATCCCAGTTTTCATAGAATAAGATTAGTACTATAACAGATTTTATTATCACGATATATAGATATAATACATTTGAATTATTTATAAGAATTAAGTTACATGTATAAATTTACTATCGTTTTCATAACAATGTTTCAACCCATTCACATTGTAACTACCGAACCCAATAATCGATCCATAAGACCGATCTAAAGATTGTAAACACATTGCGTGAGTACAAAAATGGAATCAACGAATAAGTAGGACCTAGAAAGAGATGGATGTATTGCGTGAAAAGACATGATCAAGAAGGGAGTGATGACTGAGATGACGTATGATAGAGTTATTTGGAGGACAAAAACCTGTTGCGCCGAACCTACGGGAGTATTATAAGATGACATTTGATTTCGACATTTGTGGTTCGAGATTGATTATTGGGTTTGACTGATAAACTATTGGTATGAAATATTCACCAACCGTCTGGAAGATTGAGCCAATTTTTGTATACTCCTCATGGCATCAGAGGTACTTACTCGTAAGACGGAAGATTGTAAGGATAAATTAGTTTTAAGTTATAATTTAAGTCATTATAAAGATATAATACAATAAGTTAATAAGAAGTATAATATTATATGTATATTTAGATCGAATGTATCGTAATTTAACTATTTTTCTTTACATTATATATAATATATGTTATTTTCGAACTTTGAATATTGACAGATCGACGGCAAAAAGTCGAAATCGACGACTATATTTCTGAATCAATTTTCATTTTGAAATCAGCAAACATTTAGATAAGTAAAAATGGATCGAAATCAATTGTTGGGTTTGGCCGTAGAGTAACATAAACGATAAGCATTGAATAATCTCGATTCTACATTTAATCTTTTTTTACTAGAATCCTGAAAGACTTACTGCCGTACTCAGAGTTGTTATTGATCGATAAAGGAGACTTTTAGTGTAATTTTTCACAAATCTTCACTAAGATTGATACCTGAGTACTACATGTAGGAATCTCTATATATTTCTAAATGTTATGTTTAGTTAATCTTATTTTATAGGTTAGTTTTAATTCAGATTTTGTATTTCAAACATTAATTTGTTACAAAATCTCATATTATAATGTGTCATATGAATTATGTAAAGTTTGTAAGACAAACTATGTTAAATATTTTAGTTATATATTAGCGAAGTGTAAGCACCCAAAGATGTGAATTCATGTGCCAAAAATAAGTATTTCCTTATTAACGTAGAAACTTAGTTAAAGTGCCATTTACACTTACAATTATTAATTGCTAAAAAAGTTACTCCTGTTACAAAATTATCTACATCAACAGGCTACAAGCCATGATAAGTCTGTTTCATTTTCGCCATTTTGAAGCGATTGCAGCGCTGACGACAGCGGTGGTAAAAACTGGAACTAACAACAGTCTTCAAATAGGAACGAGTAATTCCAATTTAATACTTCCGAGCAACGAAATTAAGGCCATTTTACAACGCATTTGTAGTTCCTCATGTTCCCGCTCCTTTGCCACATTCTTTTAAAAAGCCAACTATATCTGTAGAGGTTATGTTTTGTACTTTCATTAGTAGAAATTTAAGGTTATAATGATTTTGTTTAAAAAATGCAGTCCACGGTAAATTAAAATGTTTTAAAGGAGTTAATCTTTATTTTTAATATAATAATTTTAAGATGAATTTGCTGAAACAATGGTGCTTTTATTATTAAAGTTTTAGATACATTCTGTTTGAATGCAGTTTTTTAATTATCTTTTGACAACGTAGTCATTCCCTTTGGAGTAAAAAAGAGATTTTTACTGTTCAATAACACTCGATTGGTTGATGACGTCATAGCTGTGTTTTCTACATTTTAATTTTTTTCTTTTACAATAGATATTAGAATATTGATGAACATATTACGATTTGTTACTTATGTGATTATTTTAAAGCTTGTATTTAAGACGTATTTTTAAAATAAATTCCCTTTAGAAAAAAAATTGTGTTTAATTTAAACCACCATATTCGGCTGATTAACTATTAATAGTTTGTTGATTATCTAAATTATTAGCTTTCACACGCGACTCCGTCCTTGGAATTAAAAAAAAACAAAAGTGACTTGCCTATGTGTTCTTCCAGACTATCCTCTATATCTATGCCAAATTTCATCGAGATCCGTTCAGCTGTTTAGACTAGAAAAGGTAGAAATGTAAAAAAAAAACAAATGTTATCATTGCAAAAGCCCCATGAAATAGATTTATTTACATATTGATTTATAAAACTTACAAATAATTATAATCAATGAAGAAATCCTGGCAGCACTCGGATTCTGTGCGGTCTATCGAAGGAATTTTCATACGGCCGTTGTGCTTGAACGAAACCATCAGCGAAATCATCTTCATCATAATCCGCTGATCTCTTTTCAAAATGATGTTCAGATTCTTGTAATTTCCCTTGAGTGGATTTAGATTGCTGTGTTTCCGAACGTCCTAAAACAACGCAACAGATTAAAAAAACAAATGTCAACTTCACAATGGCCGCCATCTTGTCTTCTCAACGTCAAATTGTTGATTACGATTTTTGTTGTTTGTGTCGCTTTTATATAGGAAATAAATGTTTTCTTTAACTGTTACTTGTGTAAATTTTTCACGACTTCTGTGTGCGTAACATTATTGTTGCATTAACACGTCGACGGATAACATACGATTTTCATTGTCAATAACCATGGTCATTCAGAGGCTTAAATTTTAAATGTACATAAGAATAATTATGTTTGTTACAAAGATATGAATACACACAGACATACTGTTTTATCTATATGAATGTTTTTTATCAATTTGTGTTTTTAAAAGAAAAATAAATGTTATTTCTAAACGTGAAATGTAAATTCATGTAAATTAATATAAAAATATCTGATTGTCATGTAAAGAAGAGAAAAGAACTCCATTCTCGAATAGGGTAGTATTAAAAATGTATAATTTTTAAGCTCGCTACAGTCAGTATTAACTGCACAGTTGTATTTGACATGTGTAGGCAAAAGTCCGACTGTCATTTAAAATGTTCCTTACTCTGTTTTGTCTTCACACGTCAGTTTAAATGTACAGTTCAACTGTTTATTAAAACTAAACATGTATACTTTAAATAAGCGCTTTGTTATTACATCATGTAATATATTTTGCATCGTATTTTATCAGGGGAATTATTTTATGTCCGTGTCTACTAGATTCTAACATCTCTAGTTAACCTTATTTACTATTAAACCGACGTAAACTCGATGGATTGACGCACGTGATTTATATGAACGTAAACACCTTTATTTACTTGATAAATCTTTACTACATTAAATTGAGTGCAACAAAGCGACGTATTTTGATCTCTTATTACATACTAACTTCTGTCCCCAACTTCGTCCGTGTGAAATTAGAAAATGATCAAAAGATTTTACAGATATACCTTTCTAACGGTAAAAGAATTTTTAAAATCGGTCCAGTAGTTTTTGAGTTATTTCAATACAACAAAAATACAAAAATACAAATCTTTTCTTTTTATAATATTAGTATAAATAACCTCTTTATTCTCGTTGTTGAAAAGCATCCCAAGTAATATTGTATCCTTTATAGTCGTCCGTGTAACTTACATTAGTATTTTAAATTTATATACTAGCTTTCGCACGCGACTCCGTGTTACAGAATATCAACATCTACGCCGAATTGGATAGAGATGTTTAAACAGAGCAGTTAAAACTACAAACTAATAAACATCCATCTATTAATCTAAACTTTCGGCATCAGTAATTAATGTTATAATAATAAGGCCAGGGAGATGATGCTTACCTTCTTGGCGACGTCCGTAATAACCAATGTAATGCATCATTTCCGCTGACTTCTAAACAAATTAATATATCAAATATCGTGATCATAAGACCTTGAGATGTGAAATATGAATGGAAATATACCGATATCCATTCACAGATTGCGATATCGCAAAACACAGTTACACAATGTGTATTCCTAGCCGAGTTGTGAAGTGATCCGATTGTGTTGTATAAACATTTAGTCAGTAAACATGTTTTCCCTTAGCCAACTGATATACACCATATATATTGTGTCGTATTATCGTTTAAATATCGGATTACGGTATAGATACAATTGCAAAACTAAGTTAGATATGTCAATGCAAGCGCCTGTTGAAAAATAATAGTATTACAATGAACAAAATTGCTATTATTTTTTTTTTGTCGACACAAACATCTACAAATCAAGGAAAAATTGTAAAAAAATAAATAATTGACTTGTTGTTCGGTAAATTTATTCATTTACCATTGCTGGCACAGTTTCAGTGGCACCAGGTTCAGTGGCTGCATGTTTGTTATTACCACAGATAATTCGATATTATCTCCAAAACGGCTTCATGAATCTCGATAAAAGATGTCTGGAAGAGCACAGAGGCTACTTACTAAGTTTGTTTCATTCCAAGCAGACAGATAGTGTGTTATTGATTGCATATCAATAAACAAATATTTATACTCTTGTTAAGATTTACTATTAGGAAATGATATGTGGCTTATCATTATGCTGGCTATAAAACGGTTGTTGTAATTAAATCGCGAAACAAAAATAAAAAAAGTGCACAAAGAAAGGACTTGCTTCAATTTAAAGTAATTATAACTTAAATAATGTCACTAAAAGCTGGTAAGTTTTATCAAATTTCTACCGATAAATACAATTTTCGTTTAATTAACATAATTATAAGTCAAGTTATAAAAAATATAATAAGTTATCTTGTTAATTGCTACTTAATTAATAGTATTATTCAGGTGTTGGTACCGACTAATTTTAGAACTTTCGTCCCTTTTTAGATAAATGAGAGTTTGCCTGGCAAATACTTTTTCTATAGACTTTAACAGTGGTAGAGCCCGCTTTAACATCTTCGCACGAATGGGCCGGCTCGCCCGGTGTAATAACATGATCACACAGAATAGGCGTTTCGTCTGATGAGTGTGGTGCCGGAGGCCTAACTTTCATCCCTTTTAAAGGAACGAGGAATTGACGGTGGAGGAGACACATAGGAAGGGAAAACATCCTGTTTACGTGCGTCTCCTCCTTCGTGGATTAAGAGTAGGCAACGCATCAGTTATAGCGAAAGTCTGTGGGCTGCGGTAGCTTCGTCATTTCGGTGGATTCAGGTGGCCGATTGCTCGTTTCCCACCTTATGAAATGTTAAAAAAACTTCTACCGTGGTCAAAGGCGTAAAGGGACCATGTACCAAGGCATATAACTTATAGCATGTCATTAAGGGATCTCCGACGCAAAAATAGTTGGTGCTGACACCACAAGTCACGTTTTTAACTATTTATTTATTTTTATTTATTTATTTTTATAGGAATGCCAACAAAACATATTAAAATAGATTTACATACAGTGGTTAAAACTCAGTAAAAATTATAAACATA
>NW_013525013.1:1101273-1148741 GCF_000836215.1 Papilio polytes | reverse complement strand
TGTAAATTTTATATGTATACATTTTTGGGCATTTAAAACCATTTTATTCTTGTCACACCATTTCTGAATAGAATTTATATCGTCCTGGAGTTTGTATTTGTTTGTTTGTATTTGTGTAAACTAGTTTGTATTTGTCTCACACTTTCTATCTTCTGTCTCTTTCTCACTCCAACAGCTCTAGAAACTTCGATTCACTTTTGTTTGTAATGCGTAATTTCTTTTTCAGTTCTTTTATTATTTATGGTAGCTACGATAGCTGCTGGATTATCATGTCCTTGCCCCCGCGTGTATTGGCCAGTGTGTGGTTCTGATGGGCACACATATTCCAATGTGCAGTGCATGAGGTGTCAGAAACCCAGGCTGAGGGTCATCGGGCAAGGACCATGCGGGGTTAAACGCGAACCTAGGATGTATGAACCGGGAATTTATAAATTAGTGTACTAGTAATTTAAGACTGATGTATTTAATTATTAAAATAAATACATTTTAGTAATTGTTTTATTTCATTTTATAACAAACATTAAGAGTAAGATTTGTATGTAATTAGCACATACGAAAAATTCAAAGATGTGTAAATCAGTCAGCATGGTTGACTATGCAGTCCAGGGATGGCGAACCACTGGTACGGGTGCCACACGACACATTGTTTTGGCCATATCGATGGTCATAAAAACGCTACAAAAAACTATTAAGAAGGTTTTATACAGTAGTTTTATACATAAGTGAAAGTCCAAGGGAAACATGAAATATTTTAAGTTATCAAGGGTGGAGGATTATTTTTCAAAGTTGTAGGGCTTTTTAAGTTACCGAGGTTTAAGTTATCGAGGTTCTACTGCATAAGTGAACGCAATGTCATTACCATGCACCATGGAATGGACGTAATCAGTCAAAATTATTTGATGTCTAAGACTGCAATAAACATTTAAAAAAGGCATTGATGCATAAAGGTTCCTTACCCCTTATTTCCAGAGGTAAATGCATTATGCATACTGCCGCGGCCAGGGGGAGAAGGTAGTTATGCGAAATTCTCCTCATAATGCGGCATTTCCACTGAGACCCTCTGTTCCTCCAACGCATTAGGCCGGGACCACGAGCACGGTATCCGTCTGCGACCGATTCGTTACCCCTGGCCTAGTCACTTCTGTAGACTTCTTGCCCTGGGTATAGTAAGTTGACCATGATTGTTTATATCTCGCCCGACTGCCCGATCACGAGACATTGACTGCCCGCACACGTACCATGACATGACCTAACGTACCCTTCGTTAGGTCATGTTTTAATTAGAAGTAGTGTTTAGAATACTAGTGTTAGTTGTATATATTTCAATTATGTGTAATTAATCTTAAAGGATTTAAATAAATAAATAAAAATAGATAAAAAATAAAACTTGAAGTAGGTATTGTTTAAAAATTGAATATAAAAACGACTCTCAATAACAAACAGGTTGTAATTTGCTTGCATTCTTCCAGCTCTTTAAACATTACCCAGACAAGAGTACACAAGGTTTCGTAATTGTTTACTTAATGCACTTATAGTATAGTTTTTTTTTATATCGACTGATCTACATTTTATTTTATGCAACAGGGCGCAGGTTTTAATTTAAACAATAAGATATCTAAATCCTTGTTATTAGACACAAGATAATGAAAAGCAAAACACATGATTGAATAATTTTTTTAGACAGAAGAAATATACGAGATCATGTAGGTTATGTTATAATTAAAATTAGTTAAAAAGAACCTCAGGTCGTATTACCAAATTTTAATGCTTTTAAGTCATATAAATACCAAAAATATGACAAATAACAAAAAAATCATCATTATAACCTTACTGGATTGGCCCCATACGCTTCGCCGGGAACCCAGCCACATTCCCAGGGAGGCCCTGGAGTGGATCCCACAAGGAACAAGAAAGCGTGGCCGCCCTAAACAAACCTGGCGGCGTTCAGTGGCGGCCGACTTGAAGGTAATCGGGCTGTCATGGTCCGAGATACAATGCAGAGCGAGCTGGCGACGTACTGTGGACGCCCTCTGCCCCACTTTGCGGACATAGGAATAGAAGAGAGAAGAGAGAGAGAGATAATCTTACTAATATTATAAATGCGGAAGTTTGGATGGATGGTAGAGTTTGTAGCCTAAACGGCTGAACGGATCTCGATGAAATTTGGCATAGATGTAGCACATAGTCTAGAAGAACACATAGGCTACTTGCTTTTCTTGTAATTCCACGCGGACGGAGTCGTGGGCGAAAGCTAGTAATTATATAAGAGCGTGCGGACACCTGAAACTAAACTATCGCACAATTAATCTCGATTTAATTCATATGAGCTTTTATGGAGGCGCACTCTACTCGATTTTCAGTTGTGCAACTAAACAATTGAAGCTGTAAAACTATCGACAGTCAGTTGTGCGATAATTTAGTCAAAAGTGTACGTCCGCTCTAAAAATTTTATTAATTTTTGAAACAAATTATGCATTGAAAAAACAAACTTTTGTTTTTAAATTATTTTAATTCACAATATATAACAATAGTCTTAATAATTATCGAATGTTTATTTTATTGCATTGTTGTTGTTGGTATAAAATGCAACTGCTCTTACAAAAGACATCGAATAATTAAAAGAAACTTGCATTTAAGATGCTTCGTACATTTGGTAAGTAATTTAATTTGTATCTGTAATTTTTTTTAAAAAAAAATAAAAAAAACCACACAGTTAAATTATAAGTTGTAGACAACAACAGAATATTAAAGTCGACGCGTTTCACGCACTCGAAAAAACAGCATAGTCTACGAGCATAACTCTGTGTTAAATTTTTTTTTTTGAAGTTACAAACACTCTTTTTTTATAATTTTTTATTTTTTTTTTCATTTTCAACTACAAACCCATGGTAATAAGAGATATATTTCTCGTTTCAGTGTTCGTCTGCTTGCTGTTATGCATGGTGCAATATGCATATGCCGGGAGCTGCGCCTGCCCTGCGATATGGGATCCTGTCTGCGGCTCCGATGGCGTTACTTACAGCAGCCGAGCCTGCATGTACTGTGCGAACCCTTGTCTGACTGTCCTTTACGAAGGGCCATGTTGATCCCCTTCACAGTTACTTGTCAATATGGCTGCAGCTAAGAGGGAATGTTACCAACCTTTCTCAGTGTTTTTGTTTTATTTATTTTATGTCTTTGAAATTGTTTTAATAATTTGTGATAAAAAATTAATAAATGCTTGTTTTCAAAATCTGATATATAAAATTCATTGACACATAAATATAATCTTTACTAATATAATAAAGAATAAACACACACTACTTTGTGGCGTAGAATGTTAGCAATCACAGCGTATTTTTAAATAATTATTTCTTTAATAAAAGGCCCTACACTTACGACACGCTTTAGCCTATATATTTTTACGCTGTTAAACTTGGGGGATAAATAAATTGGAAAAAATCCACGTGGGAAAGGGACGATAAACTACAAGCTGCCAACATTAAGAAAGCAGGGTTGCCATGGTCTGTAATCATGTGACATTTTCAATTGATAATTTGACAAATGTAAACAATAAAATAATTTTTTTATAATTTTATGCGGTCGAATTCTCACGGAAACAGCTAGTATTGTCATATTTGTAATAGTAGAGGAAAAATTATGCAAGCTAAGAATTTAAATAACGTTTGAACGAGTTACTCTTAATTTCTAGAAAAAAATCAGCTATCTTTGTATCAATTTAAATCGATATTTTCAATATAAAGTACATCACTATTTAACCCAAAGCGAATTACTGCAATACCTGAATAAATATTTGTCCCGCCAAAAAAACATTTTTTTTTAAATTATGTAGAAAATATCTATGCATTGTAATTGGGAGTATAAATTAAAGCGACTTCTTGTTTTTCAAACCAGTTACTTCGTTGCATTTAAAATGATTCGTACATTCGGTAAGTTATTAAGCTTTTTTTTTGTTTTTTTTTTCAAGTATTTTTTCTCTCAGGAGATTTTTTGTTATTTGAACTGCTTCAAATAGAATTTTTAAAAACTGATACATGATTTGAGGTTGATTCAGTTTTGTCCTGTTAAAAAAAAAATATTTGGATACAGTTTCGAAATTTTAAAAAATTACTTGCTTAATGAGTTTTTCCATTTTATATTAGCATAACTTGTATGTCAAATTGATAATTTTAATGCATTAGTAATAGTTATAACAAAAAATGCAATATCTTGTTTCAACTTAAACAACTGTTATTCTTTGAGTTTCGTATTCGGTAAGTTCATATATGTAATAACTTAAAGAAATAAATAAAATAAAATAATAAAAACCTCTTTATTGTCATCATATACATTTACATACAGTGAATATATTTAACAAAAAAAAATATGATAACAATGGGCTGCAGGCTCAGCGTATACCACATGGCCAATGCCACGCGGAACTGATTTTCAGCCTGTCCTTGTGGGCTAGAGCTAGAAACTGGAATTTACTAAAAAAATTGTTTCGGAAAAGAACATTCCCAAGACAGCTTGTCTTGGGGAAACACAGGGTTATGGGAATGCGATGTGTTGCAATCCCATAAAATCTGAAATCTCAAAGTGCTAAGATTGAACGTGGATAGCTACAAAGGTAGAGGGAGATCGAAGAAAGTATAGATGAATTATGTTTATTTTATAATATAAGGTGGCCAACGAGCAAGCGGCCACCTGAATCCACCAAAATGAAAAGCGACCGCTGCCCATAAACATACGCAAATGCAGATGCGTTGCCTACCCTTAATTGACTGAAGAGGAGGCGCATATTAAGGGGACATTTCCCCTTCCTATGCGTCTCCTCCACTGTCAAATCCACTTTTCCTCCCCATCCTTTCCTCTTAAGAAAAGGGCGGAAATGGAAACGGACTAAAAATTAGGCCTCCGCCTCATCAGACGAAACGCGGAATTGCTTTAACTTCCCGCCTATTTTCTGTGTGTGAAAGTGGATATGCTTAGGAATGGAGTGCATTCAGATATAACCATATTAATCGTTACTCGTTTAATTTCAAGCTTATTGTCAGAACTAGACAATACAGTCGGAATTTTTGACTTAATATTTAACAATTTTTTTTTTTCAGTTTTCGTGTTAACTTTGCTGTGCGTGTCGCAGATGGTGGCTTCTCAGGGCTGCCTCTGTCTTCCTATTTATATGCCGGTGTGCGGTTCCGATGGCAAAACTTACTCTAACAGGGCGTGCATGTATTGTGCCAACCCTAAACTAACTGTCGCCAAAGAAGGAGAATGTTGACATTTCACATCTTTGTATCCAAAAGAGTGTTCACATTAAAATGTTTAAAATATTTTTTTTTTTCACTAAATAATTATTGTATAAATGATATGTACTAATAAAGAAATTATTGTATCTAAAGAATTATTTTATCTACATCTGACTAACTGATAACTTCAAAAAATAATATGTTCCCTTCCCATCAGAGCCCAAAACCTCTACAACAACGACCCTTGATAACTTAAAATGGACTTTGAATGGACAAACGAGCAAGCGGACACTAGAATCCGCTAAAATGGTGAAGCGACCTCTGCCCATAGACATCCGCAATTGCAGATGCGTTGCCTACCCTTATACGACGGAGGAGGAGACGCACATAAAGAGGATAATTCCCCTTCCTATGCATCTAGTACCGTCAAATCCACTTCCCCTTCCCAACCTCTTCTCATAAGAAAAGGATGGTAAAGCGGAAGGGACTTAAATTAGGCCTCCGGCACCACACTCATTAGACGAAAGACGGAATTGCTTCCATTTCACGCCTGTCTTCGGTGTGGTCGTGGTATTACACAGGGCCGCCGGCCCATTCGTGCTAAGATGTTAAAACGGGCACTACCACTGTTAACAGCGTTGTCGGCTTTTGATTGCTTTTTTGAAATCATCATTACCAGCTTTCTATACGTCCTCACTGAAGGGCTCGAAGCCTACCCTAACTAAGGTTGAATAGGTTATAGTCAACCACACTGACCAACTGCGGGTTGGTTGACTTTACATATATCTATGAATTTCTTCGCCAATATGTGGAGGTTGCATCATTTTCCTTGAAATGTTGGTATTCAATTTAAATTTAAACTTGACTTACTCATGCGAACATCAAGGAAGAAGTCAAAGTTCTGATCGATGAGGAGATCTTCTTCGAGGTTGTCTCCAGCAAGTCCGTACCGATGACCAAGGAAACGAGCTATAGCGGTGCTCTGAGTGTGCAATTTGCCATTGAACTCGAATAATGGTAGTGTACCGTGAGGTGTTTCTGAAAACAAAATATTTACATGATACAGAAATAATTACAAAGGACATAGTTAATAAGGCAACACCTTTGACTAAACTATCGCCCAACTGTTATGCGATTTTCGATTGTTTCGCAGCTAATTCAACTGTTTCAACGAAAAGTCGCGTAGGAATCAAAGCGAGAGTAAACAGCTAGTCATCAATGATTTTGGAACACGGAACTACGTGTTGGGGACTAGCATCAATTTTTCACTTAACCACTAGTCGTTGGCCGTCAATTCTACGAGAGTCAATTCCATAAAGAGATTATTATCAACGACTACACGTTACATCGCCGTCAGATTAAAAAAAAAATCAAAATCGGTCTACCAGGAGGGGAGGTTTGCCATAATACACATAAAAAAACAGATTAGTAACTCCTTCTTTTGGGAAGTCGGTCAATTAAGAATTATCACCAAACGCATGCGAACCCTAACAACAAATGAAAACGGTTGTCACTTCGCGCTATGGCAGGCATGAATTAATGAAACTGCAGCCTAACTGGGAAGAGGATTTTATACATACTTGGCTTAAAATCCATCCATTCTTCTAATTTTATCTGGATGTCTTCGAATTCCTGTCCCCCGTAAGCCAGTAGAAGTCGGATACCCTCACCCGTTCCCTTCATGGCGAAGTATGTAAGCTTCACGTTGTCCATGATACTATTTTCTGAGAATCAAAACAAAAGTAAAAACCTACAACGTACACAAAATAAAGTAAATACAGTGGAACCTCGATAAGTTAAAGTCCAAGGGAAACACAAAATATTTTAATTTACAGAGGTTTTAAGTTATCAAGGGATATATTGTAGTTTTGGGCTCTGATGGGAAGGGAACACATTATTTTTTGAAGTTAGAAAGGTTTTTAAATTACCGAGGTTTGAGTTATCGAGGTTCTACTGTACCAAAAAAAACTAATGGACTTATAAATTAAACCATTACAACATTAGTAACATTTTCCCTTAGTAACATAATCTTATACAAGCTTTCGTCCTCTCCGTCTGCGTGGAATTTAAAAAATAAAAGTGAGTAGCCTATGTGTTCTTTCAGACTGTCGTCTACATCCACCCATCCATCTAAACTTTCGCATTTATAATATAAGTATGATTGATAAAGTTAAAAAAAAAACAAGCAGTTCAATATTATTTTTTATTCCGCTTTTAATTTACTATTTCATAAGCCAATATATACTTTTTTATCTTATGTAAAAAATAAATAAAAATCATTAAAAGTTATTTTGGTGTTAACCATACAAATAATTTTAAATATCCATTAATGATTTATTAAAAAAAAAACTATAACAAAATTTATTACTTACATAGGATAAAAATAAAATTCACAATCCAACCAGCAGACACACGATTGTAATGATGCGCAGACTACACCGGCAGCGGTATTTATTTGAACCACTTAGCTTTTTTTATCGCACACGGCCTTGATAGTGACCCTTATTACCTAGGACATAAGAATATTAGGTTAATGTTACGATGTAATCTTGATTCTAAGGATTTGATGAAACTTCGTAAAAAGGAATTAAATCATAAAATTATCTAGGCCTTTTCCTGCATATACCTGCCATTAAAAGTTCTTTGATAATTGGTTGGTTTCGAAGATTATCCGGCGCAAATGTTGACTTTACAGACAGACGAAAAAAATAGCTTTTCTTTAAAAGTAACGCAAATTAAGTACAATACATAAAATATTATTATTACATACAGACATTTCATTTTCATTTGTACGTAGGGAATGTATACTTGACGTCAAAAATAAATAGAGCACTTTTAAAATTAAAATTTCTTCTAAACTATTAAAGCTTTAGTTAAGAAACGTGTTTATAATCTTCACATATTTCAAACTTTCTCTAAAAGAAGTTAAAACCGAAAGACCTACAAATTTAACCAAATGCCAACAATTTTAACATCGTCATTTTCGCTTTATTAACCTTTCTTTCGACATCGACTCCGTCCGCGTTGAATAACGAAACAAAAGTAAGAAGCCTATGTGTTCTTCCAGACTATGCTCTACATCTGTGCCAAATTTCATCGCGATCTAGTCAGCCGTATAGGCAGAAAACTCTAATAAACATCTAACTTTCGCATTTAAGATAGTACGAAGTAAGACTTTTACCTAACATGCCTCCTTGGATTTATATAAGCTTTGACATCCTTGATTTGCTGTCTTATATGCCTAGAACTAGTAGTCTTGATTTTAATACAATACTTAGGTACTTAGAATGTAAGCAAAGAGCTTACATAGGGTCTGCGGAGTTAATAAGAATAGTAAATAGTAAATTTGTACTTAAATGTGATTTAACCCTAACTTTTAACACTCTACTCTTTTAACAGTGGTAGAGCCCGCTTTAACATCTTCGCACACACGGGCCGGCTCGCCCGGTGTAATACCACGACCACACAGAAAACAGGCGTAAAGTGGAAGCAATTCCGCGTTTCGTTTGATGAGTGTGGTGCCGGAGGCCTAATTTTAGTCCCTTTCCTTTTCTTAAGAGGTAAGGATGGGAAGGAAAAGTGGATTTGACGGTGAAGGAGACGCATAGTAAAAGGAAATGTACTCTTTATCAGCGTCTCCTCCTCTGTCAATGAAGGATAGGCAACGCAGATAATTGCGGATGTTTATGGGCAGCTGTGGCTTTCTATTTCGGTGGCTTCAGGTAATCGCTTACTCGTTTGCCACCTTAATTATAAAAAAAAAAATAAAGTTTGTATTACAAAAATCTATTTGAGTAGGTTGTAAGTTTATTTTTAAAAAAATATTATGTAAAACCCTAAAAAAATATTTATAATAGAACTTTAACTACAATAGTAAGAAATTGAATTTAAAAAATAAATTGTACTACTTATTTTGGACGTTGAGTGAAATATTTTTTTTTTTGTTTTACGTATGCTATTTTTAATGCTGAATCCAATAATCAATTGATCCTTTTTTTATCGTTTAATGATTTTTTTCATTTTATTAATATTATTTTTTATCGTTGTGTAATTATGTCTTGCACAATATTTTCGTACATAATCATGTATCCGTCGCATTACATGATAATTCCAAAATGTACAATAACGATGATTATGCAACTCTCAGCATAACAACAGAAACGATGAATTACTTATTTTTAGTAACAAGAAAATTTGCCGACTCATCGTGATTCGGCGAATTAAAAAATGCTTCTCTGTGAAGTCGGTTTATGAACGACATAAGATAACGACACAAGCCGTACGGTAATAGGGTCGTTCCTCTCTTTCGTATATTAGCCGTCTCACTCAAGCGGTGACAATGATTTTTCTGTAAGCTCAGTGCCGGATTAAGCCAGCGCGGGACCTGTAACATTTGCTACTCTTGCTATATGGCTAATTCGGCACTGGTATAGCTGCGTTCATTTTAACAATATAATAAATGCGAAAGTTTAGATTGGTTTTTGTTACTTTATAGCCTAAACAGCTGAAGGGATCTCGATAAAACTCGGCATAGATGTAGAGAATAATCTGAAAGAACACATGACGTTATTTACTTTTGTTTTTTTTTCCACGCGGAGTCGCAGGCGAAAGCAAGTCGATTGATAGTCTGTGCAGAAAAAAAAGGGTGTAGAGCAGAGCAGATTTTTATCGCAAATAAAATTGAGCTTTATGCAATTAGAGCAAGGTATAATTTCACGTAGCACGTCTTTTCAATACTTGCTGCTGATAAGAAAAAAGGCAAATCATGCAAAGTTCTATTTGCGATAAAAATGCTGATCAGCACTACACTACGATATGTGTTAACTGTCTTTAAGAGCATGCGTTCACCTTTGACCAAACTATCGCACAACTGTTGTGCGATTGTCAATTGTTTCGCAGTCGAAGTCGGCCAAGCTGTTTCGGAGATGAACCGGAACAAACGCGGCTTGCGGACAGACAGACAGACAAAAGTTTTTTAAATGTGATTTCCGTTATCACAAACGCATAAAACATCTAGAATCTAGAATTTTTCTTTGATGTTACAAACAGACACTTCAAATTTATTATATGTATTGTATGGACATAGAGGAAGATTCATTCTGTATGAAATAAATGTATTTGACTGAATGAATGATTGAACATTTGATAGAATGTATGTACTCGTATTTAACAGTGGTAGAGCCCGCTTTAACATCTTCGCACGAATAGGCCGGCTAGCCCGGTGAAATACCACAACCACACAGAAAACAGACGTGAAGTGATCGCAATTCCGCGTTTCGTCTGATGAGTGTGGTGCCGGAGGCCTAATTTTAGTCCCTTTCTTTTCGTCACATTAGATAACCCTTAAATTATCAGTATTTCTCTATTGTATTACACATCTGTTTTATTTTTTATACAATAAGGTGGCAAACGAGCAAGCGGACACCTGAATCTACCAAAATGGCGAAGCGACCGCTGCCCATATACATCCGCAATTGCAGATGCGTTGCCTACCTAAATCGACGGATGAGGAGATGCACATAAAGGGGACGTATCCCCTCTTATGCATCTCCAACATCAAAACTACTTTCCCACCCAATCCCTTCCTTATAAGAAAAGGGTGGACAGGAAAAGGACTAAAATTAGGCTTCCGGCACCAGACCCATCAGACGAAACGCGGAATCGCTTCCACTTCACGTCTGGCTTCTGTGTTGTTATGGTATTACACCGGGCGAGCCGAACCATTCTTGCGAAGATGTCAAAGCGAGCTCTACCACTGTAATCGTTGCCGATATGCTGTTATTTATTGAAGAGTTCCTTCAGATGTCATAGAAGATCTTCATCAGGAATACGATGCTCTACTTAAACATGCTCTATGGTCTTTCAAATCATTATCAACCTTTATCTGTCCACTGTTGGAAATAGACCTTGGCCAGTATCACTGCGCACCAATGCTGCTCCACCTGGATGGATGACGCCCTACGCGCCTAGTCCCCGTTTTACAAATGAAGACATAAAAATATACATGGATAATCCAATAACTGTCAGTCATACAGTTTTACTTTATCCCTCCATAACTAGTTGGCTTTTGTTTAATAATTTAGAACCATCATAATCTGCAGCATATGCAGCATAAGCCTGCAATACCACGACCACAGAGAAGACAGGTGTGAAGTGGAAGCAATTCCACATATTATCTGGTAAGTGTGCGTTTCGAAAACTAAAATTTCATTCTTGTGTCTATTTCCACCCTCGTAAGCATAGGATCGGAAGGAGGATTAGATTTTGCAGGCAATGTGAAGATAATATGGAGGAAATTTTATTTTTCTGTACGTCCCCCTCTCTGTTAAAAAGATAGGCAACGCATCTGCAATTGCATCTATAAGCAGCGGTCGCTTCGCTGATTCGAATTCCGGTAGACGGTTGCTCCTTCGTTAGTACAATAAAAATACAAAACTATTTAAAGAAAGTTTTTAATTTATCACATTATAAATTAATTAACAATAGAGTAACAAAGTAACAGTAGAGTTATTTATAATTATTCTGATTTGGATTGCAAATATTTTTTAATAGCTGGCAGGTTAGCCACGGTGTCCCTCAACTGTTTGAAACTGGGGTACTTCTCATCAAAGTCTGGATACAGAGATTGTAGCTTGAAAGACTCATAGAAACCGGCGAAAGCAAAATCAGCCCATGTCAACTGAAACAAATCATAATATAAGCATATGTCTTGAATTTTCACTATAGAAAAATCTGCAAAAACATTATGTAATCAAGTTTTTTTTTGGGAAAAATATCTTTTTTAAATTACAACATTGATTTCTAAACATGTTTTAAATTGTTTTCTATTTTAGTGATAGGAAATTGTGACTTTTTTAAATTAAACAAAAATACAATTAAAAAAACTCGTTCATCATCATCATCAACTTGCCCTTATCCCGTATGGAGGGTTGGCACAGTATGTGCTGCGCTTTCATACATCTCTATCAGCCGTCATATCTGAATCCACTCCTTTCTTAAGCATATCCTCTTTCACACAATCTATCCATACTTTCTTCCGTCTTCCTCTTCCTTTGTAGTCATCCACATTCATTCTTAACACTTTCTGATTGGTGTCCCTATCGTCGCGTCGCAACGTTATAAAACCTCGTTCGTTTGGATTAAAAAACACATAATTGTATTGGAGTAAACATGTGAAAGTTTATATGGATATTTATTATAGTTTGTAGCCTAAACTGTTGATCTGAGCTCGACGAACTTTAGCATAGATGTAGAGAATAGTCTGGGAGAAAACATAGGCTACTTACTTTTGTTTTTTTTTTTTAAATTGCGGTTTAGTAGTAGATTAGGATTAGTAAGATAGTATTAAACTTTCGAATACCATTAAATTCTTTAACTTACCCTTCCTAGAGCCATATGACCGTTGTTTTCACGGAGAATTTTGTCCAGCTTTGGCAGTAAATCTGGGTACACCGACTTAACGAGGGCTTCTTGTTTTACTGCCTTTATACTCGCATCAGGCTCCCAGAATGATTGAATTCCCTCTAAAATTACAAAGAAATAAAATACATTTAGAAACAAACTTGTCTTCAGGTTTTAGATAAAAGATAACCTATAAACTTAATTTTAAAAACGAAACAACCTACACTAAATGTGTTTCTGCCCACGTGTGTATTTTACGTGTATAGTAGCGCCAGTGGTGGAGAAATTTAGAAGCAAAAGGTTAATGTGGTATGGACATGTCATGCGACGAGACGATGGGGACGTAAACCAGAAAGTGTTAAGATTGAATGTGGATGGCTACAAAGGTAGAGGAAGAACGAAAAAAATGTGAATGGATTGTTTGAAAGAGGATATGCTTAAGAAAGGAGTGGATTCAGATATGACGGCTGACAGAGATGTATGGAAGAGCAGCACATACTGTGCCGACCCTCCTTAAGGGATAAGGGCAAGTGGATGATGATGTAATATACACAATAGTTCTGAGAGAAAGTAAACTAATCGTGTTAACTTCACTCGTCAAAATCCTTACTAAAATTAAAAAGAAGAAAGATTCCTATTTTCGTATGTATTAAATTACCTAAAAAATTACAGGGCCAATTTCAAAAATTCTTTTACCATTAAAAAGCTACGTTATCACTGAGTAACAAAGATGTTTTCTATTATTTTTAATTTCACACGGACGAAGTCGCGAGCAACAGCGATTCGATTATCTCGATCGATTATTAAATCTTACTAATCTTACTAATATTATAAATGCGAAAGTTTAGATGGATGTATGGATGGATGTTTGTTAGCGTTTGTAGTCTAAACGGCTGAACGGATCTCCATGAAATTTGGTACAGGTTTAGAGCATAGTCTGGAAGAACACATAGGCTACTTTTATCCCGGGAATAGTTACGGTTCCCGTGGGATTCATTAATTTAGTTTTTTAATGCTCACTCGATCATTCTGCAACGGTTCAACATATCTTATTGAAATTTAGCACAGATATAAAACAAAGTCTGGAGTACACATGGGATAAGCTTCATCTCAGAGAAATGTCCGGTTCCCGAGGGATACGTAGCTTTTTGTAGTTTCTATAGTTTGTATGTTTTCTATTACCACGCGGACGAAGTCGCGGGCAACAGCTCGTCTAATTATAAAATTAAACTCATTGTAAAACTTACTGTTACGAATATCAGCGTAGAAGTCAGCATTTTGATCGATAACTAAATCTTCCTCTAAAGTCTTCCCGCCGAGGCCGTATTTCTTACCAAGGTAACGGCAAATGGAAAAACTCTGACCGTACACTTTGCCGTCGAATTCCAGCAGGGGCACTACACCATGTGGGGTTTCTGAAATTATATCAAACATCAATGTATAAATTTCTTAAGCTAGAAAGCAAACCAATGGTTTCTTTTTTTAAGTGGGATCTTCAAAGAATTTTCACGTAAATTATAGTTTAATTCAGTAAAAAAATATTTTTTTGCGTATAACACACGCAAAAAATGTTATTTTGTAAATAAACATAGGAATGCTAAAAATATCGTCCGATATAAAGACATAAGAATTAAGCATTAAATTGATAATCTATTTTTGTATTAAGAATAGGTAAATACTATACTATGCACAGTTTATTCCAATCCAGTTGTCAAGTACGCTTTTATGGCCGGAAAATAAACCCACACTAGTTTGCAATACATTGCAGTTATATATACATGTTACTAGTTGCACACCCGATGGAACAAATCACTGGATTGGAGTAACCCGGTGTATGTATCTTACTGGTGTAAATGCGAAAGTTCAGGATGGATTAATGTTTGTTAGAGTTTGTAGCCTAAACTTCTGGATCTCGATGAAATTTGTCATGAATGTAGAGTATAGTCTGGAAGAACACATAGGATACTTTTTTAATTCTACGAGGACAGAGTCGCGGGTGAAAGCTTGTAAACAATATTATGACATACTTGGCTTGAGAGCAGGCCAGTCCGCGAAGCCAACGCGGATGTCTTCGAATTCCTGACCTCCGTAAGTTAAGAGCCATCGGATCGCCTCACCGGTGCCAGCGCCGTCGAAATATGTTACTTTAACATCCTTCATGGTACTGCAAAAGATTAAAAATTGTGTTAACCTAAAAACATTAATAGTGTTTAGTAAAACACGTGTTTCATGTTTACAGTATGAGTAATTTATTTAGTAACTGTTGCCCACGATTTCGTGAGCATAGTATTAAAAAATCATACGAAAAAAAATCTGTTTATCTCTCGGGAATCTGATATTTTTTAAGTATAGGCGATATTCCAGACTTTGCTTCATATCTGCCCTAAACATAAGTGACAACAGTAAACACATAAGAGAACTTTAAACTCGTAACATAACATTTGTTTTTATCGTTAAAAAACTAGATTTTTATTAAAGTATCACCGTGCAGCTTCATCCGAATCGAATTATAATTACTTTACTTTATTGTTTATATTTTTCAAATGTCAAAATACAAATGCATAAATGACAACCTTGCTTCCTTAATGTTGGCAGCTTGTAGTTTATGGTCCCTTTCCTACATTAGGGTCTTTATCCAAAATATTTGCCCCTAAGTTTAATAGCGTGAAAATGTAGCGTGTCGTAAGTGTAGGGCATTTTTTCAATGAAAGAATTATTCAAAAATATTCTGTAATCGCTGACATCCTACACCACAAAGTAGTGTGTGTTTACGCTTTATTATATTAGTATATAGAAGTACAGATTAACATATTTATTGTTATCTACTCGTATATCTATACTATTATAATAAAGCGTAAACACACACTTCTTTGTTGCCTAAGATGTCGGCAATTACAGCATATTTTTGAATAATTCATTTTTAATAAAAAGCCCTACACTTCCGTCACGATTTAGGCTACATATTTCACGCCATTAAACTTAAGGGGTAAATATTTTGGATAAAAAACCCTTATGTGGGAAACACACCATAAGTTGTTGCCAACCTCAACGAAGCAAAGTTGCCATGGTTTGTCATCATGTCATTTCTTTTTGACATTTGCTATTGATAATTTGACACAAGCAAACAATAAAATGAAATTTCTTAATATTATGCGGATAAAATCGCACGGAACAGCTAGTAATTAAATAAAAATATACTTACAATAAATTGTTTTAGTTTCACAAGCAACGTTACAACGTTTACTGCAGACTGTATTGTAATTCTGCTCACAGGAACATTTATATCATCATCGGTTGATATTTCCTACACGTTTGTGACTTGCATTTTTTTATCGATACGATACCGTCGAAAAATATTTAATAGTACTATTAAATACCAATTTGGTATGACATCATTATTTTAAAACTGTACTAGGGAACTTGAATTCAAAACTTAACTACAGGACGTCCTGTATGTCGGAGGTAACGGATAGCTTTTTGACCGACTTCCCAAAATAAGGAGGTACTCAATTCGTTTAGTTTTTTTTATGTTTGTTACAGCATAACTCCGCCGCTAGTGGACCGATTTTGATAATTCCTTTATCCGAAAGGTAGTGCTTGTTTTCTTATTGTTGTTTAATCATAAGGCGTGGTAAACCTTGCCCTGGGCGCCAGTAATGCTGAAACCTGTAACAGCTCCTTGTAGTTTAGGATATTTTCGCTGAACTTTAAACAGTAATCAAGATTCAACTGTTTTCTTCACTTTAAGTTTATTAGTTTCAAACTAGTTTGAGTAGCCCCTGTGGTTGAGAATATAAGGAGTAAAAGGTTAGAATGGTATGGGCATGTTATGAGAAGGGATGAATCGCATGTTACAAGAAGGACGTTAGTTATGAATGTGGAGATACACCGGTAAAGGTAGATCTAGAAAGAGATGAATGGATTGCGTGAAAGGTGACATGATCAAGATGGGAGTGATGACTGAGATGACGGATGATAGTCATTTAGAGGACAAAAATCCGGTGCGCCGATACTACAGGAGTAGGATAAGGCAGGTGAGATGATGAATTGACTAGTTTCAAACAGAAATGCTTAGAATTCATCACATAACAACAAGTTTACTATGATTGCACAAGATTACACAATATGTACTGAATGAAACAATTATCATGTTTTTTACGTATCAGAATGATTATCATAATTTTTATGATTTAAAAACTACCGTTCGATAATGCTTAAAAATAATGCTTTATTTTTAAGCATTGGAAATTATTTATATACATAACTAATTAAAACTTGATTTAGTTTATATCTTCCTCATAATTGTACTTAATATTTTGGTTATCTTAAAATACTCTTCACACCTTCACTGTTCCGTTTTAACTACGTAAAACTAGTTCAGTAAGAAAACTTACGTAATGTCAGCAAAACTGATAAGTGTACAGTTTATCTGACAATTACAACGCTTCCTTAAGACCAATAAACAAGTTTAAATTATACTAAACTAGCTATTCCCGTGCGGCTTCATCCGCATGAATATGTGAAATTTTTTTTTTGTTTTCTTGTGTCAAATTATTAATACCAAATGTAAAATGACATGACAATTGGCAATCTTGCTTCCTTGATGTTGGTAGCAACTTATGGTCTCTTTCCCACATTAGGGTTTACATGAAAATATTTACCCCCTAAGTTCAATGGCGTGAAAATATATAGCCTAAAGCGTGACGTAAGTGTAGGGTTTTTTATTAAAAAATAATTATTTAAAAATATGCTATAATTGCTGACATCTTAGGCAACAAATAAGTGTGTGTTTACGCTTTATTATAATAGTATAGATAAACTTGTACATAGTCTTAACTGTACTTCTCCAGTCACTTACGTTTTCTCGAAGGTATAATTGTTCAATTAAAATGCAACTAAAACAGAAGTCTGTCGCCGTCTTTAAAATTAGCAATTTTTTGCAAGTAACATGAACATTAATATTTTATTACACAATCATTATTAGTGAAGAGATAAATAAAATGTATGCCATGTTTTTTACCAAGTCATATTGAATGTAATCTCTGTTTGTACTGTTAAAAAATATACAAAAACATTGTCATCCAATATCGACTTTAAAAAAATAACAATTGAATATTGATATTCTTTTTATATATACACTAGCTTCTGCCCGCGACTCCGTCTGCGTGGTATAATTAAAAACAAAAGAAAGTAGCCTATGTGTTCTTCCAGACTATCCTCTACATCTGTGCCAAATTTCATCCAGATCCGTTCAGCCTTTTAGGCTACAAACTTTAAACAAACATCCATCCATCTAAACTTTCACATCTTATGTTACTAATATTATAAATGCGAAAGTTTAGATGGATTAATGGATGGATGGATGTTTGTTAGAGTTTGTAGCCTAAACGGCTGAACGGATTTTGATAAAATTTGGTATAGATGTACAGGATAGTCTGGAAGAACACATAGGCTACTCATTTTTTGTTTTTTTTTAATTCCACGCGGACGGAGTCGCGGGCGAAAACTAGTTTATAATATTAGTAAGATTGATTTGTTAGCGTGAATCTGTTTCATAAGTTAATGTCAATGAAAAATCATGTTCGAAGTGAATATATGGTGCAAACGACAAGGACAACTATATTGCCAACGACCTTTATAACGTACTAGCTGTTGCCCGCGATTCCGTCCACGTGGAATTCAAAAAACAAAAGTGGATAGCCTATGTGTTCTTACAGACTGTCCTCTACGTCTATACCAAATTTCATCGAAATCCGTTCAGCCGTTTAGGCTACAAACTCTAACAAACATCCACCCATCCATCCATTTAAACTTTCGCATTGATATTATTAGTATGATTTGTGCCTATTTGATTACCGCCATTTTGTGAATGCCAGAATATCTAATTCTTAAAGATCTGCGTTTATTACACAAGCATTTCAATAGAAACCACAGTCATTGTAACAATCAAGTCGAATCATGCACTTTATGACAAATCACAAAATTGAAGGACATCATGATAAAAAAATGTTTTCAATAAATAAAAGGATGATAAGGCGTTTAAAAAATCACAATCTAATATAACAACGGCTAATCATGCACATAGTTTAATAATAAGTATTATTAGTATGGTATTGTAAGAACAAAACTCCATAGTTTTCTAGATTTTTCCAAGTACCAATTAAAACTCATCGACTTGCTAAGGAGGGTCGGCACAGTATGTCCTCTTCCATACATCTTCGCACGAATGTGCCGGCTCGCCCGGTGTAATACCACGACCACACAGAACAGGCGTGAAGTGGAAGCAATTTCGCGTTTCGTCTGATGAGTCCTTTCCCTTTCCACCCTTTTCCTAAGTGGAAAGGATGGAAAGGAAAAATTGATTTAACGGTGGAGGAGACGCATAGGAAGGAGAAATATCCTCTTTCTGTGTGTCTCCTCCTCCGTCAATTAACGGTAGGCAACGCATCTGCAATTGTAGATGTTTATGGGCAGCGGTCGCTTTCCATATCGGTGGATTCAGGTGATCGCTTGCTCGTTTGCCACCTTATATAATAAAAAAAAACCATCCATTCGGTCATCCTTTACCTTTGTAGCCATCTACATTCGATTAACTCTTGTTTATGGCTAAATGGCTAAATTAAAACTATCGCATTTTAATTATTAATGTTTTTATTAAATCCAAGATTATCTTCTCCTTGTACGCTTGCTTCTTGTGTAGCTTTAAAACGAGCCTGTTCCACTTGATCAATAGTGTCCATTAGAGGAGCGTCTTTAGTCTCAGGCGTCCTGGTTAAAAGGATACCAGAGACAACAGCGGTTATCCCAAAGATCATAGGTGGAAGAACCACGGACACCGAATTCTGAAATTTTAACATTACTGTTATCGGTTGAACCAAGAGCATCTGGTGGAATTCTCTGTCTCGCCCCACAACATACTCTTTGCCTCTAAAAGTACACACTATTTCTTATGAAATGGAACATTATGTTTATGTATTATGTTTACTACAATAAATCAATGTCGGCCACAGACTTATTAAGCATCTAGCTGTTCCCGTGCGGCTCCATCCGCATGAAATTAAAAACACTTTATTTTATTGTTTACATTTCTGAAATGTCAAAATTCAAAAGCATAAATGACATTGACATGTAACGTATGATCCCTTTTCTTGGTTTTTATCCAAATTATTTATCCTCTAAGTTTAATAGCGTGAAAATATATAGCATAAATCGTGACGTAAGTGTAGGGAATTTTATTAAAAAAAGAATTATTTAAAAATATACTGTGATTCCTGACCTCTTACGCCACGAAGTAGTGTATATTTACGCTTTATTATACTTGTATAGATTTATACTATAACATATAATATATTGACTGTTTAAGTTCTAGCTTAGACTTGGTCTAACGTAGAGATATTGAATTATATCCTGCATTTTGAGGAAAAGGATATACTTACTAGTATAGGAGTCAGTGGTGCCAACATACTGCCCACGGCAGCACTGACGGAGCACACTCCAAGCAAGGTGCCTCTCACGCTGGTGGGGAACAGCTCCATTGTGTACGTGATCACTCCGGTGAAACACACCGACACTAACAGCTTACCCAACAAAAACACTGTTATTTTCAGCCAAGTATAATCTGGAAGAGAAAAAATTTTTTCTGATAGATTATCAGCCTCTTGGCTCAAGTTTTCATCAATTGGCTTGGAGCGGGCGCACACCTTTGACTAAACCATCGCACAACTGACGTGCGATTGTCGATTGTTTCGCAGCCAATTCAACTGTTTAGTTGCACAACTAAAAATCGAGTAGTGTGCGCACCTCCAAGCTCATAGGAATCAAAGCACGACTAAACAGTTGTGGGATACTTTAGTCAAAGGTGTGCTCGCGCTTTTAGTCGTCACTCCCTTAATTACAAGCAATCGATCCTTCTGCACCTACACTAGTGTACACGTCCACATTTATACTTAAAGTTTTACTTTTCACTTGCGATACTTCCAACTGATGTTATATTTATTCCAATTGAAATAATAATCACTAAACAAATCCAATAATTCTTTATCTGCCCACTGTTGGGCATAGGCCTTCCCCAATACCTTCCACAGATTGCGGTCCTCCGCCTTCCGCATCCAACGACTACCCGCCGTGCGCACTAAATCGTCGGTCCACCAAGCCAATAATTGAGAAACCAAATATATAATAATATGTAATAAGTACCTTCAGGTATCCATCCAGTTGCAGCGCAGAGCAGTCCACATAATAAATAACCATAAATCAAAGGAAATTTTCTACCTATCTTATTCATCAAATATAACGACATCAACTCCCCCGGATATGACATCACTGACGCGAGCATAAAGTTAGTGTATTTATTGCCAGGTAAGAAGACAGAATTCACCATCAATCCGTAATACACAAAGCCAGATGTGAATTTACAAAACGCCGCCACCAATGCTCGTTTTACCATCTCTCTGGATTTAAATATAGCTGTAAAACCTTCTTTTTCTTCATAACTATCGATATTAAATTCTTTCTTAAGATTCTCTTCAGTCATATTAAGTAATTTTTCATTGTCAATATTAACTTTGTTCACTTTAGCCACAAGCAGTAGTGTATTTTTGGCATTTTCCGTTTTGTTGTTAATCAATTGCCATCTAGGACTTTCTTTGATTACCAAAAATAGAAATATGGATAATATTGCAGGACTATAAATGATCAAGACCAAGTTCTTCCAATAAGGCACGTACATTGCAATAAGAGCGAAAAGTGTTTCGCCAACATATATAGCGTAAGCGAATATCACGCCAGCTAAAACTCTGTTCTTTTTACCGCCTATTTCTATCACTGAAATCAAAAAATGTAAGGTAGTTAAATGCTTGTTAACGCGCAACAGTGGCGCCACTAATCATTACAGCAATAGCAGTGGTACCGGGCGGACGTGCGTGTAAATTGCATCAAATTATTCGGTAATTTATAGATTCCTCAACAGGATTTTGATAAAGGTTATCATAATATTAAAGTGTTCATTTGTTTTATTATCGCGAATAGAATTATATAACTTACTTAATACCATAGCAGCTGTGTACCCCCCGCCAGAAATAGTCGCTTCTAACAATTCTATTATCACATAGACGTAGTACGTTGTAGCGAAGACTTTTAACAATCCAATACAGCTACCCAATGAGCACACTACTAACGTCGGTAAACGACCGAATCTGAAAAAAAACATCTTATAGTTATTAAAAAATAAATAGGAGGAGCCAAATTATGCAGGCCAGGATTATGGAAATTTATTAACATATCTAGCAGCCACAAATCTTAAATTTTGTTGTTCTGGCTTATAGTTGATTGACGGGATTCGAATAAACTTTAAGAAATAAATTCAATTGCAATACTTCTTCTCTTTGATAAATAGTACGTTACCTATCAGCCATCCATCCAGATGCCAACATAGCGAGCGACATGCCGATGTTATGAATTGTGCCGATTAGATTCGACTTCCATGGCTGGCAACCGAGATCGAGCTGGAAATAGAACAGAAAATAATTTAGAGTCCACAGTGTTAGGAAATAGAAGAAATTCATTAGTCATATAACTAACAGTATAATGCGATTACATCTTATCTTAAGGTAGATATTAGTGACTTATTAGACAATAAGGGTCATGAGAAACTAACACTAAAGGCAGCTATCCAAGGTTTATTACAACCTCTCATAATTACCACTTTAAGATCAATCTTTAGACTCTATGGTAATGACTTTAAATTTGGTTCATTATCAACCCATGTGTGGTAGTGCTACTGTGAGTTGGAGGGGACTAAGATACAGTCAACCACGCTTGTCTTGTAGTCAAAAGTTCAAAATTGTCATAATGATTTAAATTGATTTTAAATAATTCACTCGTGTCTTGCCGTCACGAGTTAATTTTTCTTTTTATAAAAAAGGGGGCAAACGATCGACGGGAACACAGCAACATCAGACGATCTATAGACGTTCTGTATAGTTCCTGGCCTCTGAGGAAATGGTAATGAAAGTTTAACGCTAAAAAGAAGACGAGCGCATGACGCTGTCAGTGCTAGTGGGGGGAGGGCATCGGCAAACCTTCGCACGAGTAATACTCGATTCTCGTCGTTTAATAAACAAAGTAATTCTCAATAGCACATGCCTTTAAACAATTCTACAGTTATCTTAACTATGTTTGCATGAACATTTTATAACACAGTGGGATTTAATAATGCTTATTTTAATGTAGTAAATGTCTGTAAACAAAGAACAAACAACATTGTCGTATACTGTGCCAGTTATTTATAAAGATACTAGCTTTCGCCCGCGACTCCGTCCGCGTGGAATTAAAAAAAATAAAAACTAGTAGCCTATGTGTTCTTCCAGACTATCCTCTACATTCATGCCAAATTTCATCGAGATCCGTTCAGCAGTTTAGACTACAAACTTTAGCAAATATCCATCCATCCATCTCAACATTCGCATTTATAATATTAGTAAGATTTTCTCTTAAGATTTGACAGGATAACTAATGGCCATTCAGTTACATCACAAACGAGTACAATCTAATCATATAACAGTAAAGTTTTAGAATTTAGGTGTCGTCATCCTGGTCTGGGATCTCAATCTATAGGCAAAGACCACTTCAGTTTCCTACAAGTAAACATACCCCAGCAATAACTGTGTCATTACTTTCGTAGACCCATTCTGTGCAGACCGCGACTTCGTCAGAGAAACTGTTATTGGTGCACACTCCGGCTGGCGGCTGCTTGAGCAGCGGCCTCGTGCACCTGTCAGTGTGCGTGTTGGGCCACCACGTCGTGTTGTACACCGGATACTGACCATCACATTCTGGTATACGACATCTGGAAAATTTAACAAAAACTAAGAGCTAACGGAACGAAATGTTACAATGGACTATTGGATAGAAATGGTACTTCTAAATTATTTTGTATTAAAAAAAGAAGTGCATTTTATATCTATAAGTTTATACAAGGACTGCGGCAAATAGTAATCCGTAAAAACTGCCCATCCCCGAGGAATTCACCTGTGAGTTGTTTTTGTTGCTGCTCTAAAACAATTCAGCGAATCTCATTTTTACTAATATTACAAATAAGTCTGGATTTCGACGAAATTTGACGTAGATGTAGAGGATAGACTAGAAGAACACATAGGCTTGTTACTTTTATATTCCATGTGGACGTAGGCATGAATCGTATGTTACAAGGGCAACGTTAGTTTTTAGTGTGGAAGGGTACACCGGTAGAGGTAGAAAGAGATGGATGGATTGCGTGAAAGGTGACATGATCAAAACGGACTGATGACTGAGATGACGTATGACGTAACAAAAATGTTGCGTCGATTCTACGGAAGTATGATAATGAGGATGATGAGGTATATTTCGTCGGATGGATAAATATTGTCCACAGTACCTGTAGTTGATCTCCCCAGCGACGAAGACGTAGTTGACATTGAGCATGGTGACGATGACCGCTGGCAGACATATCAAGAAGTACTGCAGCATCTGATATCTGCCGAACTTCTCCATCGTCTCTATTATCTCCACCTCCTTCTCATTGCGTTCACCGTCATTCGATAGCATTTTGATCGTAATTGCTATTGGTTACAATTTTTACAATTATTTTAGACAAATTGAATTAAACTAATCACTTTTCTATAGTCAACAATAATAAAAATGTTATTAACACTCGAAGTTTTATGTAAACTTAAAAATTTATTATAATTCATAACACCTTTATTGAAAAAATGCACCTTTTTATTTGATTTAATGAAATTTTATTGCAATGATTTTTTAATTCCTGTATAAAAAGCTAGCAACCAGTTAACGTTACGCGATACCGCATAATTATTCAGTAGATAACATTATGTACAGTTTTATAGTTTGTACAGATTTCATCTCTCATTGACATCATATCTTAACACTATTTTAACAGACAATAAAAATATTAAACAATTTGAAAACATGAATATAAAACAACGCGTGTTCATATTTTATTGAATAACCAGCAATCAGGTAGTTGTAAATCTGGCTAATTGTATAGTTTATCTCACTAGATGATGCTCCCGACTTCGTTTGTATGAATTTTAAAAATATTAAAATTTATATGCTAGCTTTTTTAATGGTGAAAGGATTTTTAAAATGGGCCCAGTAGTTTTTGAATTACTTCAACACATACAAAAATACAAATCTTTCTTCTTTTTAATATTAGCACAGATCGTGCTAATGTTATAAATGTGAAAGTTTAGATGGATGGATGTTTGTAAGGGTTCGTAGTCTAAACGGCTGAACGGATTTCGATGAAATTTGATACAGATGTAGAGAAGAGTCTGTAAGAACAGATATGCTACTCACTTTTGTTCTTTTTTTTCAATTCCACGCGGACGGAGTCGCGGGCGAAAGCTAGTTTATCATAGATGCGAAAATTTTGATGGATGGATGGTAGAGTTTGTAGCCTAAACTGCTGGATCTCGATGAAATTTGACATAGATGTAGAGGACATTCTGGAAGAACACATAGGCTACTTTAAAAATCGAAAATGTAACTATTTTCGATTTCCAAAGTTTACGTGGGATAAAATAATTTTATTTAATCATATTTACTCGATAATTCTACAACAGTTCAACATATCTTACTGATGCAATACGCTTTTTTTTATCCTTTCGTACGTTGTGTAATATTTGTAAGAAGAAGCAGAGTTTGTCTCGTTACGAGCAATATTTTTTTCTGTTAGGCCACTGCGAGTTTCCGTAACTGTACATGTATTTTCCTATGGTTAACTTTTGCTATATTTTGTCAATATTAGCAGTCCAAAGGTTCAGAGATAATAACCAGTTTTATGTGTAAATTCTTTAATACCGAGTCACATCTACCCCTCATAGAGTTTATCGCAACTGTAAAGTATATTAAATAACTAACTTTTGCCCGCGACTGTGCGCACGGATTTAAAAGTGTATTTTATCTCCTCTGTCCTACATTAGTGCCAAACATAGAGATTATTTAACACTCGAAAACGTAAATAAGAATGGAAATAAAAAATAATTGTGTATAAGTGAGATTAGAATTCATCAACGATTTTTTTATTTCTCACTTTTACAGTAGGAGTTTTGTGACGAAGTAATATACCCTATGACACTCCTGGGAAGAAATCGAATCAAATGACACCTTATTCGTCAAGATTGGTTCAGTCGTTTAGGCTCTAAACCGTTACATACAAACCCACATGTATAAAATCAAACTATCACACGAAAAATACTATTTGTCAGTTGGTTAACATGAAAATTAATTAAACAATTGTGAATACATTAATTTTTATTCAATTCATGATTAACTTCTTGGTCGAGACCAAATAACTGGGAAAAGGTGAAGACAGAAGATGATTAACGTCTTGTACTCGAACGTTGACCGTAAGTTCTATCCAATTGTTCTATTGTGTCCATGAGGGGAGCGCCCTTGGTCTCCGGAGTCCGCGTCAAAAGAACCCCAGATACGAGCGCGGTGGCACCAAATATCAACGGTGGAAGAATTATGGACACCTCATTCTGAAATTGATATATAACAGACCATTAAACAAACTGTAAAAAACAAGGTGGCAAACGAGCAAGCGACCTGAATTAACAAGAATTAACTAGCTTTACTTCGTCTTATTCTCACCAGTATCGGTGTTAGTGGTGCCAGAACACTGCCTATGCCTGCACAAACCGAGCACACGCCCAGCATTGTGCCTCTCACACTTGTCGGGAACAGCTCCATGGTATACGTGATCACTCCGGTGAAACACACTGATACTATCAGCTTGCCCAACAAGAATAGAACCACTTTAACATCTTTGTATTCTGCAAGAGATATTATATACACATGTTTAGAACATATAGTGATTACCATAGTTTTCACCAACTTTTAGAGAATTACAATCAGAACTCGTTGCAGAATGTAAGTTGAAAATTTGAATAGTTACAGCGCATTGATAAATGCACATACTAGCTTTCTCAAGAGCCTCTGTAGCATTGAATTGACAAAAGCATACGATGTGTTCTTCCATACTATTCTCTACATCTATGCTAAATTTCATCGCGATCCTTTCAGTACTTTAGGTTACGTTACAAACGTCAATTCAAACTGTCACATATATAATTTTAATAAGATTTACCTTCAGGTACCGCCCCGCATGCCGAACAAAGCACTCCACATAATAAAAATCCATATATCAATGGAAACTTCCTTCCGTATTTATTCATAAGATATAAAGACATGAACTCTCCTGGATACGACATGACTGTCGCCAACATGAAGTTAGTGTATTTGTTGCCAGGCAAGAATACAGAGTTCACCATCAAGCCGTAATAAACGAAACCCGATGTGAATTTACAAAACCCTGCGACTAGAGTACGCTTTCTCATCTCACTAGATCTGACAACTGCTCCAAAACTCTCCCTTTTTTGGTACGTATCCATTTTAAATTCTTTTCTTAAATTTTCTGGTGACATATTCAACAATTTGTCTTTATTAATATTTATTTTGTTAACTTTCGCTATATGGAGTAATGAGTGTTTTGCTTTATCCGTTTCATTCACTAGCAATTGCCATCGTGGGCTTTCCTTGATTAAAAAGAAAAGTAAAACGAAAGTAATAACTGGACTGTAAATTATCAACACAAGTGTTTTCCAATAAGGTAGGAACATTGCAACTAGCGCGAACAAGGTCTCTCCCAAGTAGACAGCATATGAGAATATAACACCGGCAAGAACTCTGTTATCAACTCCTCCAATTTCTATCACTGAAAACAAAACTAAAGAATTCAATAAAATTATTATTAGTATCAGAGAGCGTCGATGGCTCAGTGGTTGTACTTGACTTGTAATCTACAGGTCCTGGGTACGAATCCCACCAATTTCTTATTATCCAATTGCATATATACTATTTACCCGACATTCTTACGGTGAACAACATAATGCAACCTGCATTTGTGAAAAAATTCAACGATACGTGTGTAATCCTCACTCAGCTAGAGTGGTTATGTCCTAGTCACGTCTAACATAGAGTAGGCTCCGAGGCCTCAGTGGAATATAATTCTAATAATTTATTTATTATTTGTTTTCCTTACTTAGTACCATAGCAGAAGTATAGGTGCCACCACCGATAGTTCCTTCCAAAAATTCTAGTATAATATATACAATGTAGGAGGTTGTAAAGACTTTGAAGATTCCAATACCACCAAAAATACCGCACAGAATCAACGTAGGCTTGCGACCGAACCTGAAAGGGAATATTATTAAGGAGGAATATCCAATAAATCGTACTAATATTATAAATGCGAAAGTTTAGATGAATGGATGTTTGTTAGAGTTTGCACACTTAACAGCTGAACGGGTCTCGTTGAAATTTGGCACACACGTAGAGGATACTCTGGAAGAACACATAGGCTACTCACTTTTGTTTTTTTTTAATCCACGCAGACGGAGTCTCGAGCGTCGTCTATGGTAGTTACTTATATTTATACTCGTAGTTACTAGATTTCTCCCGCGCCTCAATTAGCGTGGAATTAAAAAACAAAAGTAAGTAGCCTTTATGTTCTTCCAGACTATCCTCTACATCTATACCCAATTTCATCGAGATCCGTTCAACAGTTTAGGCTACAAACTCTCGCAAACATGCATCGTTTTCAGCTGCGAGCCATCGGTTGTCTCGCGGCTTTCAGCTCTCATAATTACTGAGTCTATGTAAACTGAACTGCAGAACATGTTCATACCTGATTTATGATTACAGATAATGTATGGATAATGGTTAGGAAATAAATATCCTTTATTATACATACCTATCAGCGAGATATCCAGAAGCGAGCCACGCTATCGACAAACCAACATTATGGACTGCCCCGATCATATTTGACTTCCATGGATGACACGCGAGATCTAACTGAAAGTTGTACACCTAATCAATAATGTTATAATAAATACAACAATTACAGCCTGCGCACACCTTTGACTAAACTATCGCACAACTGTATGCGATTGTCAATTGTTTTCCAGCCAATTCAACTGTTTAGTTGCACTATAAATCGAATAGTGAACACACCTCCATATAAGTTCTTAGGAATCTAACTAGAACTAATCAGATGTGGGATAGTTTAGTAAAAAGTGTACGCACGCTTTTACAAAGGTACAAGAACTAATACGCATTCGTATTCACATGCTCAATATTGTAATGTCACTTTTAAGAAGAAATTATACCCATGACATTAAGGGCCTGACCCACCAATTCGTATAATGTCTGATTATAATCGAAAGTGTGTGATGGAAATGTCAGATTTTGTTCCCTTATCTGCCAGTTACGTATAAGCTATCTGAGCCTCTATCAGCCAGTAGTGGGACAGGCCCTAAGAGTTTCAAACTCAAATATCTTTTTAATTATATTCCCTATACAATATCACCTTCTAATATATACAAACCTCTGTTATTACTGTCTCGTTGGTTTCATAGACCCAATCCGTGCACTCTTCTAAATCGTCAGAGAAACTCTGTTTTGTGCAAGCACCTCCAGTGAACTTCGGCTTTTTGCATCTGTCTATATGTTTATCCGGCCACCAAGACGGTTTGTACTCCGGATACCCGGTGGATGTATCACATTCTGGAATACGGCAACTGAAATGATAAACCAGGTATTACCAGAGTAATGCAGGTGTGGAAACCCAGTGGGATTTCACGATAGAAGAGAAGGGTTCTATAGTTTTTTTTTTATAATATAAGCTGGCAAACGAGCAAGCGGCCACCTGAATCAATCGAAATGGAAAGCGACCGCTGCCCATAAACATCCGCAATTGCAGATGCGTTGCCTACCCTTCATTGACGGAGGAGGAGACTTTAAGTGTTTTTATTAAATTTATTTACCAACTAAGTTTAATGTCGTGAAATTATATAGCCTAAAGCGTGACGTAAGTGTAGGACTTATTATTAAAAAAAGGATTTTTGAAAAATATTTAGTTTTTGCTGACATCTTATGCAACAAAGAAGTGTGTGTTTACGTTTTATTATAATAGTATAAATAATATAGATATAGATTAATATGATAAAAAGGAAAGATTTGATTGCATTGAGTAGGCTCTGAAACTACAGAACCGATTAGAAAAATTCTTCTGCCGATGACTCGTATGTTCTTTGCGGACCAGGCGAAGCTGGTACGGATCGCTAGAGATGAAGCAATGCGTACCAATAACTATTATGAATACGTACCGATAATTAACCTCACCAACGACGAAAATGTAGTTTACGTTATACATGGTGATAAACATCGGAGGCAGGCAAATTAAGAAATATTGCACCACTTGGTATAAACCGAATTTTTCCATTGTATGTTCAACATCGATTTCCCTCTTATTTTTTCCAGGCATTTTGACGACATAGATTTGAAATTAGTGAAGTGAAATCGATGTTTTAAATCGATTCAATTAAAATTAGTCAATTTGAAGACATCCGTTTCTTTTAGTAACTTGATTTTATTAATTAGGAAATCTAATTTTTAAAAGATAATTGTAATCTCCAATAGTTTAATTAATGCATTTTACATCTTCCAGAAAGTTCCTTGACACTACAAAACACATAAATATGTTACTTATAATGTAGGTTTGAATAATATTAAAGTTTTTTTATAACTCAAGCTTTAATAGCATTAAGATGGTATTTTATTGGTTATGAAGTCGAGTATTGTAAAATCCAAGACGAATGTTAATTTGGACTTCTTATTAGTACAATTGACTAGCTTTCGCCCACGACTTCGTCCACGTGGAATTTAAAAAAAAAAACAAAAGCAAGTAGCCTATGTGTTCTTCAAGACTATGCTCTACACCTGTGTGAAATTTCAATGAGATCCGTTCAGCTTTTTAGGCTACAAACTCTAACAAACCATCCATCTAAACTTTTGCATTTATAATATTAGTAAGATTTTGAATAAGGTTTTCATTATATAGTTTTATTAGATAATACATTTGATTTGAAAATAATTCATTATTTTAACAATGACTTGTATCTACTTGTTACTGCGGGTTTACAATGGTGAGGTGTCAGTCTTTAAAAAAGAAATCAAACTATCTAAAGGATCCTTACCCTGATATTCTAAAAGCATATCAATCATCAATTGCACAATCCCCAGAAAACCTACGTTTATTATCTATAGCATTACAAACGTGTACATTAGATAATTATATCCCACAATAATGTGATTCAACAAGATATTAAACGATAAACATAATACCTCCTATTTGTATATGAATTAAAATAAATAATGACGAAAGAATTTGTCACATTGCCAACTGCCAATCACAATGACAACTTACAGATGTTAATGTTTCCTTTGACAAAGAAGAACAAGTCCAGAAATAAAGTTTTATCTTCCTAATATTATTAATGCGTTCAGATTATTGTTTGTTAGCATTTGTAGCCTAAACTGCTGATCGGATTTAGATGATGTGCCATAGATGTAGGGGTTAGTCTGGAAGAACACGTCGGTTACTTCCTTTTGTTTTTTTAATTGACGCGGACGCAATCGCGGGCGAAATCTAGTAATTTCATTACTTTCTTATTCTTATCTCCGTCACCCTCCATCATCATCTAAATTATCATGTTGTTGACCTTATCCCGCTAATATGAAATCGGCATAAGGTTTGAGAAACTGTTGTAACTGTTTTGATTTAATATTTAATTTCGCAAATCCGGAAATCTCTGTTTACGAACATGCTGATCCTTATTTTATATTTCGACTAGCTGTTGTTCGTGACTTCGCCCACGTGTAATTAAAAAAATATAGCCTATGTTACTCATAGATATGTTGTATGATATGTTGTAGATATGTTGTTGTATGTTACCTTTATAACGGTGAAAGAATTTTTAAAATCGGCCTAGTACTTTTTTAATTATTTCAATACATACAAAAATACAAATCTTTCCTGTTTATAATAATAGTATAGATTAAAGTTGGATCAGGATAATTTGCTATTTCGGAATTACAGGCGCTTCTTTGTTTTTTTTTTACAGCAAACGAGTAAGTGGCCATTTGAATACGCATAAAGTAGAGAAATTACTGTTACCCATCTCAAGAAAAAAAACAATACTACTATTGTTACGTATTTATTGCTTGAAAATTGTTTTTAACTTAACCTAACATGAAACTTTACACTTCTTCATTACTGACGTAAGATTCATTTATTTGCCCTTTCATTTTCTCTTTCTTAGTACTTTCTTGTAGATTTATCTCACGGTCAACTTGCTCCACCGTATCTACAAGAGCAGAGTCCTTAGTCTCTGGTGTCATTGTGAGGAGTAAACCGGCAACAATAGACAAACCACCGAATGTCAACGATGTTAGAATGGGAGAAAACGTTTTCTGAAAAATAATAATAGAGATTGAAAAAAAACCATACTTATTCTTTAAAAATGAAGAACACGATGAATTGAATCCTGAAGAAAAGAAAATTTAATACCTCACTTGACCGAGCGGTTCAGTCTCTAATGGTACAAGCCTAATTATTACAAGTTCATCTTAGTATTAGGTAATGTAGATTTATTACTTAAACGTTACTATACTTTCAATTGTCAATTGTTATGGTAAAAATGTAGAAAGCCACGTAAAAATATCACTGCATACTTCGGCTGACACCGACATCAAAACAGCTACAATAAGGTAGGTTTACTATTTTCAAGGAATTATTTCGTTACTTTTTATTGTACTGTTTTTTTGAGAATATTTAATTTTTAGTGTATTTTGTTTAGAAGTCAATTTTGTTTTTTTTTAATTGAACACTAACTCGGAAAGTTAGTTACAAAAAAAAAATAACTTACCATTATTGGCGTCAAGGGTGCAAGAATGTTACCAATGCTGGCAGTTAAAGCAGATATTCCAATTAGAGTGCCTCTAACACTAGTGGGGTATAATTCAATGGTATATGTCACTATCCCTATGAAGCAACCGGACACCACCATTTTACTGACCAAAAAGAAAGCTGTATTCACCCAAGTGTAATCTGAAATAACACAAAGAACAAATTACTAAGAAAATTTAACTAAGCCAGGATAGGGGATGCCTAAAGATTTTTTGATTCCTAAGAAAATCATCACTAACTCTATCTATTGATAAATCCCCAATGGATGCAGCTAACAATAGTTTTGTAAAATCATCCTAATATTATAAATGCAATGCAAATGTTATGTTTAGATAGATGGATGTTTGTTAGAGTTTGTAGCCTAAACGGCTGAATGGATCTCCATGAAATTTGGTATGGATGTAAACGATAGTCTGAAAGAATGCATAGGCTACTCACTTTTGCTTTTTTTATTACCACGGAGATGGATTCACGGGCGAATGCTAGTAATTTTATAAAATCTATAGTAATGCTATAAAGAGGAAAGATTTGTATTTTTGTATATATTGAAATAACTCAAAATGTACTGGGCTGATTTAAAACTTTCTTTCACCGTTAGAAAGGTAATTTCGCGCGGACGAAATCACGAGCAACAGCCATTTTATTAAATGTAAATACAAGAACACAAGGTATCACTAAGCTTGACAACTGATATGGTAGCTTTCAGAGAAAGTACCGGTGAAAAAACATTTTACGATGCCTCATCTATAAAATTAAATATAGTTTATGTACCACTTACCATCGGGAAAGCAAACAGAAGCAATACAGAGCAATCCACAAATAATATAACCATAGACAAGTGTTATCTTCCTACCAACATTGTTCATCAAATACAGAGCCATTATGTCTCCTGGATACGACATCACTGACGATAAGAAGAAATTTGTATATTTGTTACCAGGAAGAGACACAGAGTTTATCAGTAGGCCGTAGTAAACGAAGCAAGCGGCAAATCTAGCATACGATCCAATCACAAGTCGTTTTACAATCTCTTTCGATTTCATCGCATCTCTAAATGTCTCTTTTTGCTGACAGTTCTCTATTTTAAACTCTTTTTTTAGATCTTCCCCACTCATACTTAATAATTCATCCTTGTTAATGTTAACATTATTAGTTTCTGATATCAGAAGAAGTGTTTCTTTAGCAAGATCAGTTTTCCCGTTTACAATTTGCCATCTGGGGCTCTCCTTTAAAAAGTACACGTAAGACAGGATAAAGATGGGCGGTGTGTAGATGACTTTAAGCAGACTCTTCCAGTATGGGACGAAGAATGCCATGGCCGCGAACACAGACTCCCCCATGTATATCCCGAACGCAAATATGACGCCAGCTAATAGTCTGGTTTTCTTTCCACCAATTTCCATCACTGAAATATTTAAAAATATCTCAGTTATACATATAACGTATAACGTATACAGTAATTTACTTTTTACTAATAATATAAACTAGCTGTTCCCGTGCGGCTCAATCCGCATGAAATTATCGAAACCGATCGATCGATCGTTAGAAAGATAATCTGTGAATAACATAGGCTATATTTTTTAATTCCACGAGTGCAAAGTCGCGAGCAACAGCTAGTTAGTTTTTGTTTATATATAATATAAGGTGGCAAACGAGCAAGCGGCCACCTGAGTCCACCGATATGGAAAGCGACCGCTTCCCATAAACATCCGCAATTGCAGATGCGTTGCCTACCCTTCATTGACGGAGGAGGAGACGCACATAAAGTGGATATTTCCCCTTCCTATGCGTCTCCTCCACCGTCAATCCACTTTTCCTTCCCATTATTTCCTCTTAAGAAAAGGGTGGAAAAGGAAAGGGACTGAAATTAGTCTTTCGGCACCACACTCATCAGACGAAACGCGGAATTGCTTCCACTTCACGCCTGTTTTCTGTGTGGTCGTGATATTACATCGGGCGTGCCGGCCCATTCGTGCGAAGATGTTAAAGCGGGCTCTACCACAGCAAAACAAAACAAAAAAGCTAGTTAGTGTTATTTTCGAAACTTTACTTTTATTGAAAATACAAATTATTACAAATCCGTTACCCACTTAAAACGGAGACTGCAGTGTAGGCGCCTCCGGTGATGACCGCTTCTATCAACTCTATCAGCACGTAAATATAATAATTTTTTGTAAAGGCTTTTAGGTGTCCAATACAACTTCCAACCAGACAGAATATAAACATCGGCTTGCGACCAAACCTGGAGTAAAATAAAATATTTAATGCCAAAAAAGCCACATCTAATTCAATAATATCTTTTAAACTCAGAACTCTGAATTATGCGGTAGTTAAGGACTTGAAAGGGTCTTGCGTACTTCGGCCTGTTTACTTTTACATGAAAACCGTGTTACCCTGTTCTTAGCAGCATTACCAAAGCTTCAGTTACTTTAGTATACTGCTAAAAATAGCTTATGAATTGTAATTTTAATTTTAAGTACTGTGATTACATTTTTTTCGAGCGCCTGATACTATTTTATAGCAACAAAATATAAACTTACCTATCCATCAACCATCCAGAGACGATCATTGCTAACAGCAAGCCAATACTGTGAGTGGTACCAATCATGTTCACTTTCCATGGCTGGCAGCCTAGATTCAACTAGAAATTAAATGTATTCATTACAGTATTACACATATCACGATATACGAGTAATTTCTATATTAATGTCTCTCTTTCTCCCTCTCTAAGTGCGTCTCCATAAATGGAGGTTGGCGGTCAGTGAACTTTTTCCGGTCTTGTGCCAAGCGACATAGGTGTTCTACGCTGGCAATATGTATTAATGGAAAAGCTATAACCAGTGGTATTTTGTGTCTAATTCAATTTCGCCATTTTGTTTCTTACGACAGCGGTTAGTAGCGTAGATGGAATTTCATATTCTAATATTTTTATGGCCTGTCCTATCACTAGCTATTAGAGGCTCAGATAGCTTAAAAATACCACTGTCAGATAAGGTGCAAGCGCGCTCTATCCTTCGGCCGCGTCTTCACTTAGGTTAGGTGGAGTCGTGGTCAAGCGCTGGTTTATTTATGTTCAAAAAAGGTAACAAAATCCGATATTTCCATCAAATACTTTACACGTTGGTTTATCAGACAATTTACAGTTTGGTAGAACAGGCCCTTATTGTCATAATTAGTATACCAAGGGAAGAGTTAGAAGAAATAGTCTGTACATTGATGCAATATATACTACGTGATTCCTTATTGTAACAACATGTTGATCCACTTCGGTAATAATAACGAAGTAACGGCTCCCCCCGAGGCTCCTGAGGGAGCCCTCGAGCCTAGTTACTTATAAACGAGGTTTAGGCTAAACGCCATGCGCTCGGCCACCTCAAGCCCGGTGAATCTGTAAATACCTCTTACAAGGCAAACAGTGGCAACTCAGTCACAAAAAAAATGTTGATTTCACAGTTTTACTCAGTTTTACTCAGGTGCTCAAAGTGATAATGTATAATAAATGAGTAAGAAAAACATAAAAATATGTTAATTAAAACAGTAAAACTTTATGCATACAATTTAAACGAGGTTATATTAAAATTTAAAGTAAATAATTCACCGTGACGTCTGATCGTCGAATTGAAATAAAAATATAAATACTCGTATAATTTATACTTCTCTACCATATTACTATCTATCTATCTATCTATCTATCTATATTATAATAAATCGTAAACACACACTTCTTTGTTGCCTAAGATATCAGCAATCACAGCATATTTTCGAATAGCTCTTTTTTTAATAAAAAGCCCTACACTTACGTCACGCTTTAGGCTATATATTTTCACGCCGTTAAACTTAGTGGTAAATATTTTGGATAAAAACCCTAATGTGGGAAAGAGACCATAAGGTGTTGCCAACACAAGGAAGCAAGGTTGCCATGGTTTGACAATATGTCATGTCATTTTGACATTTGTAATTGATATTTTGACAAATGTGAACAATAAAATGATTTTTTTATTTCATGCGGATGAAGTCGCATGGGAACAGCTAGTTAGCTATAAGGTAAAAATAAATTTACTCACATCTGCTATAACCGTCTCATTAGACTCGTAAATCCATTCCTTACAATCTTCGTAATCATCCGTAAAACTGTCATTGTTGCAAGTTGGGCCAACATCGGTTCTGAGTATTGGTTTCAAACATTTGTCAATTGTATTATTTGGCCACCATATTGGACTGTACTCTTTGTTTAATTCGTCACATTCTGGTACACGACATCTAATAAAATAACATTTTACTTATAAATGAAAAAAATCAGATGGACGGATATTTTCTTTTTTATTCCAACAAAATACATTTTGATATAGTTAATTATGTTAACACAAACTGTTGCTATATCTCCAAAAGTACTTAACAGATCACTATAAAATTTGGCACAGATGTAAAACATAGTCTGGAAGAACACATAGACTATTTACTAATAGTGGTAGTGCCCGCTTTAACATCTTAGCACTGAAGGGCCGGCATGCCCGATGTAATACCACGACCACACAGAAGACAGGCGTCAAATGGAAGCAATTCCGTGTTTCGTCTGATGAGTGTGGTGCCGGAGGCCTAATTTAAGTCCCTTACTCCTTACCACCCTTTTCTCATAAGGAGAGGATGAGAAGGGGAAGTGGATTTGACAGTGGAGGAGATACATAGGAAGGGGAAATATCCTCTTTATATGCGTCTCCTCCTCCGTCGTATAAGGGTAGGCAACGCATCTGCAATTGCGGACGTCTATGGGCAGCGGTTGCTTCGCCATTTTGGCGATTTCAGGTAGCCGCTTGCTCGTTTGCTACCTTATGTTATAAAAAAAAATAAGATTTTTTCCGCGCGTAACGATTTGCAGTTATAAATGCGAACGTTTATGGGATGGATGTTTGTTAGAGTTAGTAGCCTAAACTGCTCAACTGATCGCGATTAATTTTGACATAGATGAAGAGTAAAGAAGAACATATAGGGTACTTCTTTTTGTATTTATGTAAATGAGATATATTGATGTCTATTACTGCTAACTTAACAGATCGAGATGCAATTAGTAAAAGATGTAGTTTATAAAAATTCATACCTGTAGTTCAATTCACCAGCAACGAACACGTAATTAATATGAGTTATTGTTACCAATAGAGTTGCCACAAACGAAAACACGTATTGTATCCTTTGGAATTTACCCAACCTCTCCATTGTATCACATATTGGTGTTTCATTGCTTTGATTGGATTTATACACAGCCATTTTACGTGTAAATCACGTAACAATCTTGTAGAAAATTTAATATAAAATTTGGTTAATACATAAACATATTTAAGAACTATCTTGATATATAAAAGAATAAGTAATAATTCAATTTTACAATTGTACATTCATTTTTATTGTTTATTTACCTCGTCTATTCAAATGATTTTCATCAACAAATAAAACTGGAAACGTGTTTTGATGTTTTGCATACATTTATTACACAAGGGCAAATGTTAATTTTATTTTTAAAATATAAAATTAAAATTTACATAAATCGAACAACGCGTATCGTTTTCAGAATAAAAATGAGACAATGAGAGTTAACTTAATAGTTTCGATTTAAAATAACAATGGATATGCCTAATTATAACAGATTATTTTTCTTATGTTTTCGATCAAAGTTAATCGTACTAATATTATAAATACGTAAGTTTGAATGGATGTTTGTTAGAGTTTGGAAACTGCCGAACGGATCTCAATGAAATTCGGCGTTATACAGGATAGTTTGGAATACACATATGCTACTTACATTTATTTTAATTCCACACGGACGGAGTCGCGGACGAAATCTAGTCACTATAAATTATTACTTTAAATGAAAATCTTATTTTAAAATTCACACGATGAGTTGTTTAAAATATTTTCACTATAAAGATAATACAGCGAATACTGGAGCGTATATTTTTCTATTCCTTGTAACCAAGTGAAGACCTTTTTAGTGTAAATATAACCAGTTTAACTTATCACGAAACGTTACCATGAAATTAATGACGTTCAACATAATGTATATAGCCATTCAAACTTTGATTCGGTTAAAGCTGGAACCGCTATCCGCACTTGATATTGGCCATTTATAGCGTCCACACCTTTGACTATTTCATAACTGTTGTGCGATTGTCGATTGTTTCGCAGCCAATTCAACTTTTTAGTTGCACGACTAAAAATCTAGTAGAGTGTCCACCTTCATATAAGCTCATAGGAATGAAAGCGGTAGGTAGTGCCGTACCGGACGATCCTAGGCACTGGACAAAAATATCGCTTATAGGTGCTTTTTGCACTCGCAGTGAACTTCCGCGCATTGTAGACGCTCCCACCTAATTACGAGATACCCTTAAGTTTGAATTTAGTGATACCAAGTAAAACATGAACAATCGTTTATCGAATAACTAATTATAATTTTTAATAACATTAGTTAAACACATTTAAATGTGTATTTACTTTTCTTCATGGCCCGCTTCACCTTATCAAATCACCTTGTTCCCAGCTATCGGAAGTCGGCGCCATATTTTTTTTCGGATGTCACGGCAACTGTTGTCTTGTCGGTCATCCGATGATTAAAGCCAGTAGCATTTATAATAAATACAGTGACGGAAAAACGCGGTGTTTCACTTACAGAAAACCTTATTCCTTGTAAGACGACCAATCTATATTAATATAATAATAAGCATTGTTGAAAAAATAAGAACATTTATTACTGGCAGTTGCTCGCGATTTAGTCTGCGTGAAATTAAAAATAAAAAAAAATAGCCCATGTTACTCACTGATAACGGAGTTTCGGATTTTAAAAACTTTACTTGTAGCTTATGTGATCTTCTAGACTATTTTTAACATCTAAGGCGAATTTTATTATGATCCGTTTAGCCGTTTACGCTGTAGACTAACAAACATTCATCCATCTAAACTTTCGCATTTAATATTAGTAAGATGTTTTTGGAGCCAATTTTAATGTATACTTCTGTATCTATACCATTATAATAAAGCGTAAACACACACTTCTTTGTTGCCTAAGATGTCAGCAAATACAGCATATTTTTGAATAATACTTTTTTTAATAAAAAGCCCTACACTTACGTCACGCTTTAGGCTGTAGATTTTCACGCCATTAAACTTAGAGGGTAAATGTATTGGATAAAAAGTAAATAGACAATAAGTTGCTGCATAAGGAAGCAAGGTTGCCATGGTTTGTCATGTCATGTCATTTTGACATTTGCAATTGATATTTTGACACATGTAAACAAGAAAATAAAATTTTCATAATTCCATGCGGATAAAGTCGCACGGGGACAGCTAGTTTAAAATATAAAACAAAAATATAGCATTATCTCATTTTTTCATAATGAAAAAAAGGGATAACAATATCTTTTGTATAAAAGTTCCCGAGTTGAAAAACCCAATAAGAATATCTTTATCAACATAATATTCATTAATTATACATTCAATTTCAATGTTTAATTCATATATTATTTTTTACTTTAAAGTTAATTATGTTAATTAAACAACATACTTACTGAAATACGTAATGATATTAAAAGGATAAAACCTTTATTTCTCCACATTATTTTTGAACCCCAAAAGTATTTTCACGTCATCGTACACGATAGATCTTCCCTAGGTTTTTTTTTATAATACAAGTTGGAAAACGAGCAAGGCCACCTGAATCCACCGAAATGGAAAGTGATCGCTGCCCATTAACATGCGCTAATGCAGATGCGTTACCCTTAATTGACGGAGTAGGAGACGCACATAAAGGGGACATTTCCCTTTCCTATGCGCCTCCTCCATCGTCAAATCCATTAGGCCTCCGGCTCCACACTCATCAGACGAAACGCGGAATTGCTTCCATTTCAGACCTGTTTTCTGTGTAGTCGTGGGCGGGCGAGCCGGCCCATTCATGCGAAGATGTTAAAGCGGGCTCTACCCCTGTTAGAATATCCATAATCATTATTATCTGCTATGCAATATGTTATAAGAATAATCGGCTTTCACTGCGAAACACCTGCACAAATACGAGTACGTAAGGTTTTGTAGGTTGTCTCTCCAACAGAAGAAATATTGAGGAAGAATGACACTGCGTTTTTGTACATGTGTATTGGACGAAACCAATGAATAAGGGTCAATTTAATTTAAAAAAGAAAACACAATTCACTCATTATCATTTTTATTAAATCTGTACGTAATTTCGTTTTGTACAGTTTTATTTTTCCTTGGGATCAGCGACTGCGCTAAGTCAACTTGCTGTATTGTATCCATTAATGGCGCATCTTTAGTCTCTGGGGTTCGTATGAGAAGTAAACCAGAGACTATCGCTGTTATACCAAATATCATCGGTGGAAGAACTATAGACACTGAATTCTGTAATTAAAAAGTTGAATATTAAAATCACAGATGAGATACTAGAATAGATAGCCCATCCCGTACAAAATATGAATTCTGGCTATTCGACTGGCTAATTCGTATACGCACGGTGCGATAGATGGCGTTAATCTCAAACTAAAGGAAACTATATCTAATCGTGACGTCATCAACAACCACTTTATGTTAATGTTACTGTAATACGGATATTACATATAAAAAAAAAGTGTTTGTCCTTATTGTCTCTTTAATAATAGTACGCATCTAATTTTTGTTGCAGATCTCCATAGTTAGTGACCACTAAATATGAGGTTTTACGCTTGCTTAGATCATAACAAAATAATGAGTCTTTAAAATTATTAATTACATAATCTGAGTATATAGTCAAGATACTAGAATTTAGAGGAATATGTACTTACTAGTATAGGAGTTAAAGGTGCAATCATGCTACCTATGCCGCCACAAACGGAGCACACACCCAGCATTGTTCCTCTCACACTTGTAGGGAACAGTTCCATTGTGTATGTAATCACTCCGGTATAACAAACTGACACTATCAACTTACCCAACAGGAATACGGTTATTTTAAGCCAAGTGTATGCTGTAAAAGAAAATATTAGCGCCGTGGAATTAAATTATTACATTAAATATTCTAATTTGCAATATCGCGTGAAAAGAATGTAAAGAAAATTGCTATAGTATTGTGATAATTGATGTTTTGAGGAGACAATGCAAAAGACCTTTAGAGCGTGCGCATAAATAAAACTTAACAATCTTACAATTGTTTAGTCTTGTTTTGATTTCTATGAGCTTATGGAAGTAGGTACTCGTTTTTTAGTTGTGCAACTAAATAGTTGAATAGGCAAAACAGTACCACAGTTGTGCGATAGTTTAGTTAAAGGTACATATACGCCCGCTTTTAGCAAGTTATATTGGGAGTATTATGTCTATTTATACCTTCAGGTATCCAACCAGTTGTAGAGCAGAGCAAGCCACATAATAAAAACCCATATATCAATGGAAATCTTCTTCCTATCTTATTCATTAAGTACAGAGACATCAGCTCACCAGGAAACGACATCGCGGTAGCCAACATGAAGTTAGTATGTTTGTTGCCAGGCAAAAATACAGAGTTTATCATCAAGCCGTAATACACGAAACCAACAGTGAATTTACTAAACCCAGCGACTAATGCTCTTTTAATCATCTCTCTAGATTTTAAAACGGCCATAAAACCTTCTCTCTCTTCATAACTGCCAATGTTATATTCCTTTTTCAAGTCCTCTGCATTTATATTAAGCAGTTTTTCTTTGTCAATATTTACTTTGTTGGATTTTGCTACTTTTAATAGTGTTTTCTTAGCACTTTCCGTTTTATCATTTACTAATTGCCATCGAGGACTTTCTTTCATAACAAATATTAATAAGAGGAATGCTATTGCAGGACTGTAAATAGCCACGACGAGATGTTTCCAGTATGGTACGAATATTGCAATAATAGCGTATACAGTCTCTCCAAGATAAACAGCATAAGCGAATACAACTCCTGCTAGAACTCTGTTGTTTTTACCGCCGATTTCTATCACTGAAATTAAAAGTGTAAATCATACTAATATTATAAATGCGAAAGTTTAGATGGATGGATATTTGTAAGAGTTTATAGCCTAAACTGCTTAACGGATTTCAATGTAATTAGGTAGAGATGTAGGGGATAGTCTGGAAGAACACACAACTTAAGTTTTTTTTTTAATTCCACGTGAACGTAGTCGCGGGCGTAATCTCGTGAAAAATTGTTAATTAAACCACTTTTCAATGTGACGTTTTGCTAGCCGAGGCTGTCTAACTCTGGGGTGTAAGGGGTACGAAGCGTGATCAGAAGGTTTCTAGGTGCCAGACTATTTTTTTGCCAAGGTGCCTAATGAGGTTAAGACGCACCTTCTATATAGAGTGTGACGTTTTTTTATATTTTGTCTGTTACATTGTACTCTGTGTTTATTTTACCTACTTAATACCATTCCAGCCGTGTACGCTCCGCTAGAGATTGTCGCTTCCAGCATTTCTATGAACACATACACAGAGTATGTTGATGTAAAGATTTTCAACAGACCTACGCAGCTTCCAACTGAACACATGATCAATGTTGGTTTACGACCGAATCTGTAAACATTTGATATGAAATTACATAGATAACAAAATATGAAAAGATTTTTTTATCTCTGTTGCATCAAGGTGAATGCGAGATGATAATGTATTTATACGAGTCTTTCGATAATGCAGGAAACTGTTACAATCTATGTTTCTTATCTTTATAGGTTGAATTCGGTCATTTACAGATAGTACCAGTTCTAAAGCTATCTGGGTGAAATTTCTACGGCGCCTCCTTTTTCTATTCTTTGAGCGGAAGTTTAACAGTCTTATGTGACTCTATTCGCTGATATTGGCGCCCCTTTCTGTCCGGCGCTCTGGACAGTCGCCGAACCGCACACTTCACTAATGCTGTTCATAGAAACGTACTAATCATCATCTCTTCTTTCTCCTTATCCTACTCCCGTAGGGTCAGCGTAACAGGTTTTTGTCCCCATATCTCAATCATACGTCATCTTAGTCATCACTCATTTTTTGATCATATCACCTTTCACGCAATCCATCCATCTCTTTCTAGGTCTACCTCTACTAGTGTACTTCCACACTCATAACTAATGTACCCTTGCAAAAGAATTTACTTCTTTAATTACATACCTATCACACAGCCATCCAGCAGCCATTAATGCGATTGACATGCCAATGTTGTGCATTGTCCCGATCATATTTATCTTCCACGGCTGACATCCGAGATCCAGCTGGAATGCATAGATAAATTTTATGCAGCATTGGAGTCCAGAAATTCTGTCGTCGTCTTTTTAATTTTAAATGGAATGTGAAGGATAGAAGAGAAATCCAGAGTGTCGTCGAAGAAATAAGATAACAACATCTAGTAGGTTTTTAAAACAGAAATTTTATATTTTAAATGTAAACCGTATAGCGTAAAATAAGTAATTGACAAAATTCAGTTAACTGCGAACAACACGAAAATAGATACTATTGTCATTTTAAAACCACAATTCAAAACTCAGATTACTTTAGTCATTTTTATTATCAATTTTCTTACCCCAGCAACAACAGTATTGTTAGTTTCGTAGACCCATTCTGTGCAGACCGCGACTTCGTCAGAGAAACTGTTATTGGTGCACACTCCGGCTGGCGGCTGCTTAAGCAGCGGCCTCGTGCACCTGTCAGTGTGCGTGTTGGGCCACCACGTCGTGTTGTACACCGGATACTGACCATCACATTCTGGTATACGACATCTGAACAACATGAATTGTTTATTCGAATTGTAACAATTGCTTCGTGACGAACGCTTGTCGTGTAACATTTTATGTTACTGTAACATCGGTTTTTAAACTCTTCTTTTATACATACCTGTAATTGATATCTCCAGCGACAAACACGTAGTTGACATTGAACATTGTGACGACAGAGGCTTGCAGACAAATGAAGAAGTACTGCAGCATCTGATATCTGCCGAACTTCTCCATCGTCTCTATTATCTCTACCTCCTTCTCATTGCGTTCACTGTCTTTTCCTTCCATTGTCACTACGTTTGCTACTTCACGTAAGTTTTTATAAACACTGTTGTGCCTCTTTGTACAATAAAAACATATTTCGTGATGTCGCTTTTATAATAACTCAATTATTTCAGCAAAGTTACGTTATCCACACTGGTACTTGTCTCAAACTCTTATAAACACACCTTTCACCAACTTGCAAATATAAGAGTTTTTAAACTTGACATATTTATCATGCACTGATAACACTATAGTACGACAACCTTATCTGGCCCGGTAAGAAAGGCTGCAGTTGAGTTTATTACTGTCAGAAAATGTATAAAACCGAAAGCATAGAAAATTACGTGAAAGAAACAAAAAGTGCAATACAAGGTTTTTGATCTTTAGATGGACAGGGGAGCCGAGCTGTTATTATTTAGTTAAACATACCCACGGAGCCAGATAACTTTGCAGGTCTATAAACACATGCCAATAAAATAGAGTAGAATCTGGCATGCAAGTTACTGTTACTTTAAGAGAACTGGCAAGTCACTCATACATGCCTGTTGTCGGACGTGACCGATGGTATTCAACTAGTTAAATCAATTCAGCCACTGGCATGTATATATCCTTACTCGTCATCACGCAATTTGCCGTCGGTAAAGTTTTCGGAAAACTTTTTTTTTAAAATGAAGTAAATTGTAAGAATGACAAAGTGTTTTCACACATGTGTTTTGGGGATAACAATGGCAGATTTAAATGTAAAAAAAAAACAAATTTACTCATTATCACTTTTATTAAATCTGTACGTAATTTCGTTTTGTACCGTTTTATTTTTCCTTGGGATCAGCGACTGCGCTAAGTCAACTTGCTGTATTGTATCCATTAAAGGCGCGTCTTTAGTCTCTGGGGTTCGTATGAGAAGTAAACCAGATACTATCGCTGTTATACCAAATATCATCGGCGGAAGAACTGCAGATACTGTATTCTGAAAGTAAAAACAAACATTTAAATTATCATTAAAACCACATTTAATACAAATATAGATACGCCATCTCATGCTAAAAAATATAACCTAAGTAACTGGCTATTCCAATGGTTTTTATCTATCCGCCTTGTGCGATAGATGGCGCTAATCTCAAATTAGGAAAACACTCCACTCTAATAACGGTAGGCAACTGTTTTTTGCCAAAGATGTTAATACGGTGGCTTAAGATAAAACCTGCTTGCCCCGTTGAACTTAAACTATGTCATGCTAGCTTTAGCCCGCGACTCCGTCCGCGTACTGTTAAAAAAACAAAAGTGAGTAGCCTATGTGTTCTTCCAGACTATTCTCTACATCTCTACCAAATTTCATCGAAATCCGTCCAGTCGTTTAGGCTACAAACTTTCGCATTTATAATATTAGTATGATATAAAAAAAAAACTAGTTAAGATACTTACCAGTATAGGAGTTAAAGGAGCGATCATGCTACCTATGCCCGCACTGACGGAGCACACGCCCAGCATTGTTCCTCTCACACTTGTAGGGAACAGTTCCATTGTATACGTGATCACTCCGGTATAACAAACTGACACTATCAACTTACCCAATAGGAATACAGTTATTTTAAGCCAAGTGTATGCTGTAAAATAAATGACAGTGGATTATCATAATGATGTAGAATCTATAAACGAAAGTATTTTTATCACAAAATGTAGAGATGAAGCAAAAATCTTTCGCAAGTCAAAAGATTCAGAGCTGGCGCAAACCATTGACCAAACTATCGCATAACTGTTTAGTCTCGCTTTAATTCCTATGAGCTTATATGGAGGTGAGCACACTGCTCGATTTTTAGTGCAACTAAACAATTGAATTGGCTGCGAAACAATTGACAATCGCACAACAGTTGGCAATAGTTTAGTCAAAGTCTGCGCCTACTCTAAAGCATCGCAACTCGTTAACATAATAAAAAAAATCTTTATTAATACCTTCAGGTATCCAGCCAGTGGTAGCGCATAACAGACCACATAACAAGAACCCATATATCAATGGAAATCTTCTACCAACTTTGTTCATTAAGTACAAAGACATTAATTCTCCTGGATAAGACATGGCGGTGGCCAACATGAAGTTCGTATATTTACTACCAGGCAAGAATACTGAGTTTATCATCAAGCCGTAATACACGAAGCCAACCGTGAATTTACAAAAGACGGCCACTAAAGCTCTTTTAATCATCTCTCTAGATTTAAATATCGCCATAAAACCTTCTCTCTCTTCATAACTACCAATATTATATTCATTTTTTAAATCCTCTGCACTCATATTAATCAATTTTTCACTATCAATGTTCACTTTGTTGACTTTTGCTACTTTTAATAGTGTTTTCTTAGCACTTTCAGTTCTATCGTTTAGTAATTGCCATCTAGGACTTTCATTCATTACAAATATTAGTAATATAAATGCTATCGCAGGACTGTATAAGACTGCGACAAGATGTTTCCAGTATGGCACGAACATTGCAATGATAGCGTATAAAGTCTCTCCCATGTAAACAGCATAAGCGAATACAACTCCTGCTAGAACTCTGTTGTTTTTACCGCCGATTTCTATCACTGAAATTAAAAGAATAAATGTTAAAACAACAATCTTTTTGCTACATTTTAGCTAAAATACTACGAATTGTGTTAAGACCCAGGGTCATCTTATTCCTGGGGTGTGTAGTGCGTACGTAGGATGCCTCAAAGGGCGCCCGTGCGCCACGCTCTAGGCTCAATAGAATTAGGTACCTTTCACAGGCAGACTAATTTTTTTACTCCCTTGTTAATAAAATAATAAGAATGAAATATGTATTTTACTTCTGTATTGTATTATTTCTGTATTGTATTGTATTCTGTATTCTGTATTGTATTCTGTGTGTTTTTTACCTACTTAATACCATTCCAGCCGTGTACGCTCCGCTAGAGATTGTCGCTTCCAGCATTTCTATGAACACATATATAG
>NW_013525013.1:1081215-1100916 GCF_000836215.1 Papilio polytes | reverse complement strand
GTCGGCGAAGTTGAACTCGATACTGAAGTGGTGGTGTTTTGTTCACAGTATTGTAAACAATAACAACGCCACTATATAGCGACAGCGATAACGAACATACCCGACTTATCCCTCACCCTGATGAAGGACCCCCAACAGGTTCGAAACTGTCGGAACCTATATTGAATTGTTCACGTGAGTTAAGTCGTGTTTTTGTAATTAATTTAGTATGTCTTACGAATGTTTTCATAAGTTAACTGGTCTTCTGTTTATTTTTGTCGTTATATTGTAATCCATACCTATCACACAGCCATCCAGACGCCATCATTGCGAGCGACATGCCAATGTTGTGCATTGTACCGATTAGATTTATCTTCCACGGCTGACAACCGAGATCCAACTGGAATGCAGAGACCAATTTTAAGCAACATTACTGAGAGAAATTTAGGTTAAAACCAACAGTTATTATTCAAAACTCTACTCGTGTATTGAGATTTTACGGAACGATATTTTTACGATTATTTATTATTATTTTTGAGATAATTATCGGGTTAATGTAATTAATGATAATTTTAGTGACTGATTGGCTTAACCATTATCACGGCCACTGCGTAACAGGCCGATATCGCCCTGACGTGGTACTTGAGATGGTGCGGATGAAAAAAACTATGTCTCTCTCGCTAGTGTGAAACGATTATCTAAGGTTTATATATTACATTGAATTTCACAAAGTTATAGCAATTTAATTTACCCTAGTGCTGGTGGGTCTAAAAAGACCTGCCAAGCATTGGCGGAAATATCTTTGGGGGCGGATTTCGGCCCGCCGCACCAGTTGAACAATTATGATTTTACTTGCCGCAGTAAACGTGATAAGGAATCATGTCTAATGACGAAATACTGAGACAAAATTGGTCTAATGATAGATATGAAGACTAAACACTTACTAAGGTTAAACTAAGACAATGTTTTTCAATCGCAAGAAAGACTACGTTAATATTTTTAACATGCACGCGTATTTTTTTTATTTACTTACCTCAGCAACAACGGTGTTGTTAGTTTCGTAAACCCATTCTGTGCAGACCGCGACTTCGTCAGAGAAACTGTTATTGGTGCACACTCCGGCTGCCGGCTGCTTGAGCAGCGGCCTCGTGCACCTGTCAGTGTGCGTGTTGGGCCACCACGTCGTGTTGTACACCGGATACTGACCATCACATTCTGGTATACGACATCTGTAACATTTAACAATTAATTACATTATTATGTATTGATTAATGTTCCATTTTAAGTGCCTATTTTTATTTTTTATTTTACATTTAACTAGCTTTCGCTCGCGACTCCGTCCACGTGGAATTAAAAACCAAACGTGAGTAGCCTATGTGTTCTTCCAGACTATCGTCTACATGTACACCAAATTTCATCCAAATCGGTTCAGCCGTTTAGGCTCACTAACAAACATCCATCCATCTAAACTTTCGCATTTATAACATTAGTAAGTAAGAATAGTTAAAACTTTCCTAGCTTCAGATTCAATACTTCGAAATCCACTGCAAATTTAACATCGTGATAGTTTTTTTTTTTTTAAATATGCGTTTAAGTTGACACGTCTGGAATATGAATAATCTTTTACACGACGTGTCAAAGCAAAAAATACATTCAACTTCGACTTGAACCATTGTCTTGAATTGTGAACCATTGTCTTTATTTCCCACCCATCAAAACTATTGGTTATATGGAACATAAAAATCTTACTAATATTATAAATGAGAAAGTTTGGATGGATGGATGTTTGTTAGAGTTTGTGGCTGAACGAATCTCGATGAATGATGAATTGGCATAGATGTAGAGGTAAGTTGAAGAGAACACATAGGATACTCACTTTCTTTTTTATAATCCATGACGGAGTCCCGGGCGATAACTAGTGTCTAATAAAACTAAAATAAATACCTATAATTGATATCTCCAGCGACAAAAACGTAGTTAACATTGAATATGGTGACCACAGCAGCTGGTAGACATATCAAGAAGTACTGCAGCATCTGATATCTGCCGAACTTCTCCATCGTCTCTATTATCTCTACCTTCTCTTTCTCATTACGTTCACTGTCTTTTCCTTCCATTGTCACACGTTTGCTTTACGTAAGTTTTTATAAACACTGTTATACACCTCTTTGTTCAACCAAAACGCTTCTTTCTTAATATCTCTTAGCACTCGGAATTTCTTCTTTATATTCACTTATATTCATTATAGTTTTAAAAAATAATATGAAACTGATTTTACTAGAATTATAAAACGTTATTTTAAATATACACTGTACTTAAAACACAACATTATTTGGTAAAATACGATAATGAAGGTAAGAAGGCCATTTGAATAATAATTCGTCGTATGGTAATCGACGAAAAAAACTGAATAGCAAATAACTTAAGTGAAACTTGCAAAGATTTGAACCGAACAAAAACCAAGTGAGCAAAAAACTTAAGCAAGTAAAACGGGTTTCAGTTGATGCTTAAAACTGTCACACACTTTCTAACTTGTACCGTCTTACTGTGCCACGAACCGTTCGTGTCTGAACTCCGAATATTGGGAGGGGGGCAGCCGGGGTCTTTGTCCGCGCGGCAAGTTCAGAGGGCGGATAAATTCACACTTTACATATAAAGAATAAATAATATTACAAATGCTGATTCACTCTTGTTTTAATGTGGCCATATCCACGCGACCGTTACCTAGGGTACACACACACCACGCGACCGGACGCGGCGAGAGCGCGGAATGAGACGCGCTGCACGTATATTCGCGATGCGCGTAGGCATCGTTCAAAATTCGCGCACACTAGCCCGCAGGAATCGCAGATGGCGGCAACACGCGTCTGGTTACAATACGTGTGAAAGAGACAAAACTATAATCGAAAACTCCCTAATCTATTTACATATTTTTGTTACAAATATTTTTATTTCAAATTCTGTTCTGTGCTGCGTATGACTGATGAACGTCCTTGAATTTATTTTTGACGTGATAACGTAGGACGCTGGCTGTACGCACAAAAAAATGGGCACATTGTCACGTTCCGTCTGCGCCAGGCGTGTAAGCGAGAGCACGGAACGAGCGATAGGCACGATCGGCCCACAGAATAGTAAGTACAAAATATATTAGTAAGCGTTCAGCTTGTGACGTTTTTTTCCGAGCCCTAGATGTTCTAGAAATTTCGGAATTATCCATCCATTACGTGACAACGTATTTTGTAAAATAATAGACACTAAAAGAGCGGGAATGGATACGTGATTTTTTGTGCAAAATTTTCAAATAAATTAGTAAAACTCTTTAATTTTTAATTTTTTGTTCCGCCTAATAAAATTGAAAATCCGGGGCTTCTCTATAAGTTAAATTGCGTTGAAGCAATAGCTAGTTGCTCTAGTGAAAAGGGGGCTTAATAGATTAAATTAATTTTTAATAATGAAGTGAGTTAAAACACGTGCTTTAAGATATTTTATGTGTGGTTCATCTAAATTCTAAACGACTAAATGTTTCTTTAATTTCAAACTACGGAATAATCTAGAAATAATATAATTTTATCGTAATACTTCAATTTTCAACATAATTACATATATGAACACTGGTACGTGACTAAGACTTTTTAAACAATTTTTTTAACCTTCTTCCAAATGTAAGATCAAATTAAACTTGACATACTTATCATGAACTGATAACACCATTTTTAACGTATTTTACGAGTATATGAAGAAGATTATCGTAACTTCTTTAAAAGATTGAGGACAGTGCCATCTAATTTAATTAAAATAAAATATGTTATGAATGAGCAAATTTTTGATTTTTAATTTTCATCTAAAAATAACCCTTTTATATATCTGCGTAAATTGAGTTAAAAAATGACAAGTTTTAAGATACTTTTCGCCTTAACCCAATTTCGACTGAGCTTTATGTAGCAAAAAAATATTTTTTTAGTAGTCATGTGTTTAAATATGAATTGAGTAGATTTTTAAAATTATTTGTTCGTCACACTGGAAATTGTCCATTTAACGGTTAGTCTCTGTACTACTACTAGTCTCTACTGAGATAATATTTGATGCCAGTCTAGCATATACTGCTAAATACTCCATAAGATATTGAGGTCGAATGGTTGAAAACTACTACTACACTATTTTTACATGACCTTTTTTAGTTTTAGCTGTATTTGCATTCAGCGTCAGAGTTCTATTTTTAACAGTGGTAGAGCCCGCTTTAACATCTTAGCACGAATGGGCCGGCACGCCCGGTGTAATACAATGACCACACAGAAGATAGGCGTGAAATAGAAGCAATTCCGTGTTTCGTCTGATGAGTGTTTTGCCGGAGGCTTAATTTAAGTCTCTTTCCCTTTACCACCCTTTTCTTATAAGGAGAGGATGGGAAGAGGAAGTGGATTTGACGGTGGAGGAGATGCATAGGAAAGGGAAGTATCCTCTTTATGTGCGTCTCCTCCTCCGTCGGATAGGGATAGGCAACACATCTGCAATTGCGGATGTCTACGGGCAGCGGTCGCTTCGCTATTTTGGCGGATTCAGATGGCCGCTTATTCGTTTGCCACCTTATGTTATAAAAAAAAACTTCGACAGTCATAACAGATTTTCACTAGGAAATAGCAATGAATAAAACACTTTAACAGATTAAAAACCACAATAAAGAAGCGTTTTGTGCTTAGCACTGCGACTACCAACGCACCTGAACACTTATTGTTTTTGTTGACAATGAGAAAGAGTGACAATGTATTGCACAGGTGTTTTAAAGGATGTCATCCAAGACGTGAATTGAAAAACATAACTCAATCGTTACTATTTTTATTGAATTCGTAAGTGGTTCCATTTTGTACCCTTTTTATTTTCTTTGGGATCAACGACTGCGCTAAATCGACTTGTTGTATCGTATCCATTAATGGCGCATCTTTTGTCTCCGGTGTTTTTATGAGAAGTAAACCGGATATTATTGCTGTCAAACCAAATATTATTGGTGGAAGAACGATGGACACTGAATTCTGTAATTTAAAATTTCAATATTAAAATCATAGATGAGATACAAATACAGATAACCAATCTCATACAAAGCAATGTGCAATCGTAACACTGGATTTTTAATACTACTATTTAATTAAAATTATATTTATTTTCCGTAATTAATAACGGCCTAATAGTTAGTTTTTTTATTGTAGTATAAAAAAAACACTGGCTATTCTACTGGTTATTTTAGTCTGCTCCCATTAAGAAAGATGGCGCTAATTTAAAAATTAAAAAAAAACATGTCTACTCGCTTGATTACCATAAAATAATTACACTTAAAAAACTTGAAATCTCATCAACATTTTAGGCTCATTTAAATAATTTCACTGAACTTACCAGTATAGGGGTTAAAGGAGCGACCATACTGCCTATGCCCGCACTGACGGAGCATACGCCCAGCATTGTTCCTCTCACACTCGTGGGGAACAACTCCATTGTATACGTGATCACTCCGGTGAAACACACTGATACTATCAACTTACCCATGAGGAATAAGATTATTTTAAGCAAAGTGTATGCTGTAAAAGTAATTACAACCATTATTTAATATGCAAGATAATAAAAGAAATTCTATTAAAATGATCAAAGCTCTTCCACAAATCATATCTGATGCATTAAAATTCGTAAACAATTATAATGGTAATATACTAGTTATACCTTCAGGTACCAATCCTGTCGCAGTACAAAGCACACCGCACAATAAGTACCCGAATATCAACGGAAATTTCCTTCCGATTTTATTCATTAAGTACAAAGATATCAGCTCGCCAGGATACGACATGACAGTTGCCAACATAAAGTTAGTGTATTTGTTGCCAGGCAAAAACACAGAGTTTATCATCAAGCCGTAATACACGAAGCCGGCGGTGAAATTACAAAACGCAGCGACTAATGCTCTTTTAATCATCTCTCTAGATTTAAATATAGCCATAAAACTTTCTCTCTCTTCATAACTGCCAATGTTATACTCCTTTTTCAAATCCTCTGCACTCATATTAAGCAACTTCTCTTTGTCAATATTTACTTTGTTGACTTTTGCTACTTTTAATAGAGTTTTCTTAGCACTTTCCGTTTGATCATTTAGTAATTGCCATCGAGGACTTTCTTTAATGACAAATATTAGTAGTATAAATGCTATTGCAGGACTGTAAATGGCTGCAACGAGATGTTTCCAATATGGTAGGAACATCGCAAAAACAGCGTATAAAGTCTCTCCTACGTAAACAGCGTAAGCGAATATAACTCCTGCTAGAACTCTGTTCTTTATTCCACCGATTTCTATCACTGAAAACAAATGTAGAATCATGAGTTCTGAACAAAATCTTTAAAGAAGTACCAAAAACCATGACTATCTTAGAACTCTCCTCTGGTCCTCTGGTCCTTTAGTAGTTTTACTTACTTAATACCATCCCAGCGGTGTATGATCCACCTGCGATTGTTGCTTCTAGCATTTCTATCAATACATATACAGGATAAGAGGATGTAAAGATCTTTAACAGACCGACGCAGCTTCCCACAGAGCACATAATTACTGTTGGCATACGACCGAATCTATAAAAGATTAAAGAGTTGAAAGATACGGTAAGCATTTAGTATTAAATAATGGTAACAGGGTTCAGTTTATAAATATGAAAAGAGTTAAAACAATACCTATCAGACAACCATCCGGAAGCCATCATCGCTAGGGATGTGCCAATGTTGTGAATTGTACCGATTAGATTTAACTTCCACGGCTGACATCCGAGGTCCAGCTGAAATGTAGACCAACTTATATACTAGCTTTTGCTCGCGACTAAATCCACGTGAAATGATTGCCTCTGCTACTCAGCGATAAAGTAGCTTTTAATGGTGAAATATTTTTTTAAATCGACCTAAAAATTGTTTGTTTTACATACAAAAATACAATTCTTTATATTAGTATAGATTTCTAGTGTTGACTTAGTAGTACAAAGAACAGACGATGCGATGATTCAATCTTTCTCAAAGTCCAGGATCCCGTTGGGGACGGACCGTGCATGGGCGTTCAGTAGCGGGTTCATAGGTTGAAAGTGTATTACACCAGTATTGCCAAAGATGCTCATAGACCACGAGTACAAAAATTCTAATCTTAACGTAAACTTCCGTTAGCTTTATCGCAGTTTGATTACAGCCGTCCGTGAGTCCGACGGCTGACGCAGACTTTACCAAACTGATTGTAACTGATAAGGCATAAAAATACGTAATGCTATAAAACAAACGTATACAAATGCCTTTTATGTTCCTTAAATCTAGCTGATTCTTAGAGAAGGAAGCTATGGAATCGATAGTGTTGGAAATATATTAAAAGATCGTCAATTCAGTATCTTACTTCTTACTAATATAAAGACAGTAAAAGTTTAGATTGATGATTGTTACTGCGTATCCAAAAAACCGCTTAATGGAGTTGCGACGGAAAGCTAGATATGATATCATTTTATGATTATGGCCCTAATTGGTTCTATTTTATTACCACAGCCTTCGATAAAAGAGTTTAAACACAAGCATAATAGTTAGAGAGTAGAAGCTATATGCAGTTTACATAAATAACTGTATCAAATATTTTTTTTATAAGTTAGCGCGATTTTCTTAATATAATATGGATATAAAGTCACTTTAATATAATAGTTTACCTCAGCAATAACAGTGTCATTACTTTCGTAGACCCATTCTGTGCAGACCGCGACTTCGTCAGAGAAACTGTCATTGGTGCACACTCCGGCTGGCGGCTGCTTGAGCAGCGGCCTCGTGCACCTGTCAGTGTGCGTGTTGGGCCACCACGTCGTGTTGTACACCGGATACTGACCATCACATTCTGGTATACGACATCTGGAACCATTACAGGATTACAAGAGGCAAATTGTAATATAAAAAACACTTACACATCAAAATAGGTAATTCAAAATAGGCATTTGATTTGCCATGTTAAGAACAAGAGAAACCTATTAAAATATAAACGTATCGATAATAAACGATAATGATTTTGTACAAAAGTCCAAAGTCCAACCGTCATGTTTAAAACGATATTAAAAAATGACAAATACCTGTAGTTGATCTCCCCAGCGACGAAGACATAGTTGACATTGAGCATGGTGACGATGACCGCTGGCAGACATATCAAGAAGTACTGCAGCATCTGATATCTGCCGAACTTCTCCATCGTCTCTATTATCTCTACCTCCTTCTCATTTCGTTCACTGTCTTTTTCTCCCATTGTCACTACGTTTGCCACTTTACCTAAGTTTTTTTTAAACACTGTTATACCTCTTTGTACAATTAAAACATTTTATTCCGTATTCTCTTGAATTTATTATTTATTTCTAGCTTACATTTTCTCTGAAATGAAAAAGATTTATATTAACAAATTCTAGCTATTTTAAACACAAACTTATTCGCTTTAATATGAAATTGAAGACACATAAGACAAGGTCATATGAATAATAATTCAACCAACAGTACGTTAAAAGACTACAAATGCTATAAAAAAATAACACGAGGAAACTCGATCCAAGATATCGATAAGAATCGAATAAGAATAAAGTAAGAATACATTTAAGCAAGCAAAAAACCGAATTGATTGAAATTTAATGTCAAAACACATCCAAATTTTGCTTTGTGTTTTATGTCTCTGGACGTAATGTGTAGTCGCTCTAGTGAAAAAGGGGTCTAAATATCATTAATTTAATTTAGTACAACACAGGCTTAACACATGACTTACATGGTTCGTATGAAATAAGAATAATAAGTTTTTTTTTATTTGGTTTACTATAATAAAAGCAATTCAAAAATATTTTTTTGAAATAACAACAAAATACCCACCGCATATATTTCTTAGCAAACTTATAGGTACTTTACTCTACGGTACTCAGACTCTTTTAAATACAATCCTCATCTACATTCAAATATAAGATTAAATTTAACTTCGCATACTTATCAATAACTGATAAAAATATATTTTTTAAGGTTATTTAAATCGACACAATCTTCATCATTACTTGCAAAACTCAAAGATTATAAACAACGCCATCTATGCTGACACGTTTCGAGTGATTTGCATATTTTTTGTACCGATTCCTAGTTATACAGTTGGACCTTCTGGGTTGAATAGTCTTTGGTTTGTATTTGCAGATTTATATTATCCTTAAATAATCTGTTGTTGTATGAATTGATTACTTGTTATAGTTAGTCTAAACAAAATAAATTAGTTTGATAAATGACGCATATGAAGTATCGAATTCAATTTCTATGAAGGTAAATGCCATACTTAATAGACAGGTATCGTAGTGACGAAACAAACACGCATAATGAACAATTTTGAACTATCGATATTAGGTTTAAATAATTATCGAACTCGACTAAAATTATTATAATCTTATTAATTAATTTATAGGACAATTCTAGTATTGATTATAGTGTAAAGAATTTAGCGATGACAGAAAGAATAGCGAAATCCAATTCGATTACGTACGGCTGTAGTAGTAATAAACATTTATTTACTCTCATTATTTGTTATGGTGATTATTAATTTGAGAAAACAGTAATTTTTTTTTTAATTCTTAAGTTATAAATATGAATCTATCGATAACAAATTCTTTAAGGATAAAAATCGAAAATCGATAAGATTCATAACTGATTTTACACAACATCCCTACTAAATTTGAAGTGTATTGTCAAACTGATCTAACTTATTTTGACACACTATAGTAGGCCAAATATTATGTACAGTGGAATGTTTGGCAAAATGCCATCATGTTGCGTTCACCATTTAACCTCACGCCCTCTTGAATTGCCTTAAACGATTCACAACGCGTATGTTTCCAAACTAGCTAATTGTAGCAATTTATACTTATTAAATCTTAATCGTACATTTAAAAATGAATTAGGGGGAAGATTTGAGTAAAGAATTGTACGGGATTCCAAAGTTTCTTTTTATTTTTAAGATTTAAGTATTAGTATAGATATAGAAGTATAGATTGGCATTGTTTGCAACATTGTTGCTCTAAAAACTAGCAAGCGTACCGTTACAAATGTCAAAAAAGTATCCTAAGATCCTTATAGGTCTATAAATATACCCTAATTTAAAAAAAAAATCTAAATTGACGGACGGCCGAATATTGACGTAGGTCTGGTTACAAATGGTAATTGTGAAGCTATGTGTTTAAGATTCGTTCCAATATTCTGCCGAGAGGCTCTAAGAAATAGTGCCATCTATTGACTGTATATTAAAACGCTACACTTAATGCACTAATAAATACGACGTTTTTTTATTTTTCAATCTGATTCTGATAGAACAGGACAAAATACGAGTATACGAATTGTTAATAAACGAAAAAAGTCGTAAGTGGTATTTCCGAAACGTAGGAGCCGATATTCCGTATACACTCCGGGGAAAAGGGCAACTCAAATGACAGGCTTTATTACGTGCAATGAAATTTACATACAACCAAACCCACAGACATAATAACAAAGTTACGTTTGTAACGCGCGAAAAAAAAAATACTGCACAACTCTTTAGTGTCCTTTTAATTCCTATGAGCTTATATTGAGGTGTGCACACTAATAGATTCATTAGTTGTACAACTAAACAGTTGAATGGGCTGCAAAACAATCGACAATCGCACAACTGTTATGCGACAATTTAGTCAAAGCTGTGCGCCCGCTCTTTTCCAGTAGAATTAAAAATTTAATAGGTAAAATTTTATATACATTTTTCTAAATATAAAAAATTGATTTTAGGATGACAATAAAATTAAAAAGATTTTAACAAAATACCTGTAACCGGCAACTGACACATAGATAACTATGATAAAATCGCGCCAAATCTAATAACCAACAATAAAATATCTCTGCCTACCCTGATTACCACGAATGCATGCTTGCTTTTACTTTATTTACTAATACTTTCGTTAAATTAACTGAAACAACGTTGTTTCCAGCCAACAGATAGGCTTTATGTGCTAAAAATAGATTGGACGCGACTAATATTGGCAATACAATCCAAAAGTATGTAGATTCTAGACTAACCCGACTCCTGCGTTTACTTTGACGTTTTAAATACAAACAATACGCAACAATTGGAACCACAGAACAACAGTTTTTTTATTGTATTTGATGTGTCTACTGGCAATATTCAATTAAAATCAATGTGTAGAATGTGCTCTAGGACCATAAATGTATCCACAGTGGCGACACTCATATGGCCACTGACCTTTATAAATGGACAGGCTATAAACAGGAGTATTTTGTGACTATTCGATTTTCGCCATCTTGGCGCTTATCGATATGGTTAATCGCAATTCAGAGTTTTCAAATCAATAATTCTGATAAACTTAATTGACTTTAACATCAAGATTAGAATATAACTTTTCCTGACAAATCTACAAGCAGTTACAAAACTAATAAAAATTGCTATTTGTTTTTGTCAGGACCTTAGCATAGAAAGATAAAAATGCTAAACATTATTATAATATCACTTTTTCAATATCGAAAAACTTTAATAAAAACAAATATTGCTATATCACTTATTTCCTTTAAAAAAAACAAAATAGAAACAGCAAATACGTATTTTAAATTGTCAGAGGAATTCACGATAGGATTCTTAATTTCGATCGTCATGATAAAAATTTAACTTACTTCATTGTTTTGTTTTCTAAAATGTCTTTTATTGTCAAAGAAAACAACCTCTCGAACAGTGTAAATAAAATATACTTGCTGGAAAAGGAAAAAATATCTCGATGACACACAGAGTAGTAATAAACAGACTTTACAAAATGTAACAAAAAAAGCAAATGCAAGTGCAACGTTCATCTTCTCTGTGCATGATGAGAGACCTGATTGTTAATCAAATCAAATGACACTAGGTCTTCTAACTAAATTAAAAATCTTAACATTCGAAACTTAGTCACTGATAACGGAAGTGTTTACAGTAATCTTTTCTACGATTTAAATTATCCCGATGTTTACATTATTATACGAGTTTGTTTGAACATACGATAAAGCGCAAGTAAAATAGTGTGGCTACCTGTGTATCGCTACTGTGCGATAATTTTACTCTTTGTAAAATGTAAAATGCTCAAGGCTTCGCTGAGATACAAAACTGTTCAAATTCCAACATACGGTCAGTCGATTAGTGTGTTGGCAGACCAGTAAGACGCATCGAACGTAACACAAATTATCCATAGTAATTCGTAAGTTAATTTATTTAATTTCTCAGGTCCCATTATTACTTTATTACGATTAAAGGTACAATAGATAATTAAATAGTTTGATAGTAATTCAATAATATTATTTTTCTTCATGTGAATGCCGTTTATTGATTTTAATGAATAATTCATTTCTCCTCTTTGAATTTGAAGTTTTAAAACTTAAAACACATTGATTTACGTCTTAAAATCATATTATTACAATATTAAAATATCTTTTTTCTTATTACAAGCTTAATATGTTCGCTCAGAAATTGACTCTCGTTGCCTTGAGGCCATTGACCGAGAAACTGTCCCATAAATATTGAATTTATATGACTTGAATTGAAACAAGTTTAAGTAAATATTTAATTTCTATATCAGTACGTTACCATATAAGATATGAAAAACATTGTTACTATTGACAAAGAACTGTAAACAATGAGATAAATCCTACGATAACGATGGAAATATCCAGGTGTTACTGACCTAACAACAAATAAAAGGGTATAAAACCTTGCGCAATTAAGATGTTTTAACCATTTATACAAAATCTTTAAAGGAATAAGACCCTTTTGTGGAATAGTAATACGTAACTATTAGGTTTACTATCTACTATTGTTTACAGATACTTATTAAATTTCACCAGGCTGTGGTTTATTTAGTTTCTGTTTCATGTATTATTAATATTTCATTCAGAAAATGGCGAAAGTGAAAGTAACGTACTTCAACGTGAAGGCGCTGGGCGAGGGCATACGCATGTTGCTGGCGTACGGAGGACAAGAATTCGAAGACATCCGTGTCGAGAGAGATAACTGGCCAGAATTAAAACCTAGTTAGTAAAATTCTGTCTTCTAGTTTAATTCAGTTCATGATTTCTATTCATTTCGAATAACTTCAATTTGTACACTTGAATATACTATTTATAATAGTTGTCTTTCCTCTTAGAGACGCCATTCGGTCAGCTGCCGATGCTCGAGATTGATGGCAAGCAGTACGCACAAAGCATTGCCATCTGTCGTTACCTTGGCCGAAAATACGGCCTGGCCGGGACCACCCCTGAAGAGGACCTAATCATCGACCAGAACCTGGACTTCTTTAACGATATCCGTTTGAGTGAGTTTTATTTCTCTAGTTAGTGGTGCTTACTAGGTAGTATAATAATATGACAACTTCAGAAGGCCTTAGTTGCTAAAAGCAAAGTACCCTATACAGCTGAAGGAGTACGTGAATACCTACGTCTGTGGACCGTTTTAGATGACGATGGACTATTTTCTATGATTTATGAATTGCTCATTGATGTGAGGTAAGGTGTGTTATCCCCATAATACTCACTAAGGGTATTTCTGTTTTTAAATAAGACGCAAGTTTATAACGGAATCTCTTTCTAATAACTACATTTTTCATTGAAGAGACTGTGGCAGCAAATTACGAGTCCGATGAGAAGGTAAAAGCCGATAAGCTAGAGGACCTTAAAAAGAACCATTTCCCCGTCTTGTTCAGCAAATTGGATCAGATGATAAAAGAGAACAATGGCTTTTTAGCTGTCGGGAGAGTAAGTATTTAGTTATATTATCACATTTTCAGGGTACAAATACTTTTTAATTTTTTTTGCATGATTCAACATATTATCGTATTAAAATCTCAATCAAATTGTTTATGTGCTAATATTATAAAGATTTGTATTTTTATATGTGTTAAAATAGCTTAAAAACTACTGTACTTATTTCAAAAATTCTTTGTCCATTCAAAAGATACTTTATCAGTAAGTTACATTGGCTGTATTTGTTTTTTATCTTGCGGGCACAAAGTCGCGAGCAACAGGTTAGTAAAAGGAACACCTTTGTTCTGTACGTGTACTCACAACTATCTTAAATGTATTGCGGCTATTGTTTACAAGGATTCGGAGACTACAAATAACCGCCTCACCATATTATTTTCAATATTTGGAACTCTAAAATTGCAACTCACGGTTACAACTATTTCATTTTGTAAAGGTCATAGACGATTACCGATTACATATCACACAATTTATGTTTGAAAATTACAAAACAGAGATTAAGTGTAAACAGTTTTAAAACAAAACATACTGTTTTGTTGTTATGTCAACTAAAATTGTCCACTGACAAAGCACTTTTCTTACAATTTCTCTAACAATGTGTTTGTATATAAAACTGTCTTATTTCAGTTAACATGGGCGGATTTCGTGTTTGCCGGTGTGTACGATGCCCTTAGAATGTTCACACATCTACCTGACTTGGATGAGAAGTATCCCAGCTTCTCGAAGTTGAGGGACACTGTGCGCTCCCTGCCCAAAGTTAAGGAATTCTGTGATTCCGCGCCTAAGACAGATTTATAATTTATCCTTGTATATTTAATTGAAAATTTTGTATATTTAAAAGAAGAAGAAGATTCATGTGATTATATTTTAATACTTTCTTATTTTAATCAGTTGATATTAATACAGATTTTTCTATTGAAATATAGTTTTTACGTGTTCAACAAGTAAAAAATTTATATTGGTTTTTATAACTTTTTTATAAATTACCTTTTATTAAATGTATTCCTGTACTCTTCGCCTTCGTCTTACTTTTTCCCACAGATCTTCAATAAATCGCAACATCAGATATGCACGAAAGCATGGTTTAATCGAATCTTACATACAGACTTCTAATCGTAACTGTAAACAGTAACACTGGAATGTAGGATAACTAATATCACGAAATTAGCTATCTTTCTAGTTCCGTGCTATTTACACTGTGTCGATTTTCTCCATCTGCATGAAAATATACTCTCAATTGATATAACAAATGATATAAACTTTTGCGAGGGAGGTGTTGTCACTATACTTGTCTGAAATCCAAGTGAGTTACTTCCCTAGAACTTCTGTATAATAAATAAATCAACCGTATCCGATTGTTATTCATCAATTTTGGGTACGGCGGAAATGAGGGCTACGCAATGTCGACCTTGATCTTGGAGGCTTGGCAACGCAAACTATTTTTATGCCCACTAAATAGCGCTGTATGTCAGAATATGAATGCAGTTAAACTGTCTGCGTACAGAATGATGATGTAGTCTTCTGTATCATTATTTAATATAATTATCGTCTTTTGAAAACTGCTGCGTAATATTCTCATCTAATGAAGACCAAAAAACGCAAACCACTAAGTTTATAATAATTTCGTGTAATTACCAGCTGCCCGAGACTTCACCAGCGTAGGATTATAAAAAAATTAAAAGATTACTCTCTGCATTGTATGTACTCTGTGACAAATATGAAATTCAAGGTCACGCGCACACTCATAACATGGACAACATTGGCCAGCCGCTTGTTTGTTACTAGCTGGTACGGTTGGTACTACTGATTCCGGACTCCGACAGTTGTTGTTGGCGCGGTTTTACAGTTTCACATCTGCGTTGTGTTGGTAACGTTGCATTTAAGACAGTATTTGTAATCTTTTGTAAGTATTTTGTATTTTAAATCTATTATTCGTCTGTATCTCAACTATAATGGTTACAAAAATATTTTAAAGTATAACATAGGTACAACAGTTTTCATTTTGTTCCAGCAATTTAAAATTATTTAACCGGCCGGCGCGTCGTTCTATTATTCAATTGGAATAACCGCCCGGATTTAGTTTTGTTGATCTGACCTTTGATTTGTTATTTATAAAATGTTAAAAAGTTTGAGGAAATGTTCCCCTATTACCGTTATATTATTTAACATATAAAAGTTACTTTTAAAATCTAGAGATATTCTAGAACACATCAGGCATAAAAAAAACTGTCTGTTGGCTTTAAAAGTAAACTTGATAATTATTGTTATTTTCGCTATCCAATACAGTAATGACATTACCCTAATATGCATAACTTTTACTGCATTAAAATGTACCCTCAAACTTCCCCAAACTAGAAAAAGTACTAATTGACAAACTAACCAATAGCTGCTTAATTTTAACCTACGTATATTTTCAATTAAATGTAGGTATAAGATTATAAGATTATACAAGACTTGGGTTGAAAAGGTGTTTTTTACAATCTTACCATATCTTATTAATATTATAAATTCGAAAGTTTAGATATGTTACTACGAATTTTATGAACGGCTTAACGAAATTCCCTGAATAGCTCTGATGTATTAAATAATTTGAAAGAACACATAGGCTACTTTTTTTTTAATTCATGGAATTTAAAAAAAAAACAAATTAAAACCTAATAAAGACCGAACGTCATCTAGTTGTTTAACATTTATTACAGAACAGAATTCTACTTGTGTGTCTCTATTCTCAAGATAAGATATCTTAGAGAACCCACCTCTTGTACTGTACTTTCCACGAAATATGTGTCATCAAAACATATAACTGCAGATAAAAACACGACAAAAAAATATAAAAAAAGCACACAGACGAATTAAGTATCTCCTTCTTTTGGGAAGTCGGTCAAAAACAGTGTCTCTTTTAAGTTTATCGGCAACTAACCTCACTGTTTCTGACATCGATAACAAACCACACATATTTTTATACTAGCTTTTGCCCGCGACTCCGTCCGCGTGGAATTAAACAAACCAAAAGTGAGTAGCTTATGTGTTTTTCCAATCTATCCTCTACATATGATATATCCAAAGTTTATCGAGATCAGTTCAAAAGTTTAAGCTACAAACTCTAACATATATCTATCCATCTAAACCTTCGGATTTGTAATATTAGTAAGAAATAAGATAAGAAATATATTTTTACTACAATCGCCCCCTTGCTCGTCTTGACCGCTGTTGATAATGGGCCTGCCCCTCCTTTACATCGTCAGCTGTCAACGCCCATGTATTGAAGTATTTGTCTTGCCTATTTGATTAGATATGAAGAACAATGAATATTTGTTGATAATACTTGAGTTCTAGATTACGAGTATTGTACCACGGAGTAAGGTTTTTAAAAACATTGACATTTTTAATTATATATGAATGTTCATTACGTAATTAGGAAGTGGAATTCTGACAGTGGTAGTGCCCGCTTTAACATCTTCGCACACACGGGCCGGCTCGCCCGGTGTAATACCACGACCACACAGAAAACAGGCGTAAAGTGGTAGCAATTCCGCGTTTCGTCTGAGGAGTGTGGTGCCGGAGGCCTAATTTTACTCCCTTTTCCTTTTTCACCTACTTATCTATTTACATAAAGATTAAAAAATTGTTAATTGTACGCAATTAAATAATAAACATCCTGACATACATTCATTTATGATAATAACTAGCTTACGCCTGCGTCTTCTTCCGCGGAGAATTAAAAAATAAAGTAGCCTTCGTATTCTTCCAGACTATCCTCTACATTTGTGCCATTGAGATCCGTTTAACAGTTTAAGCTACTCTAACCAACATTCAACTTAAAATAATAGACAAACATTAGAGATATACTTGGTCGTTTCAGAACAATGCCGAAGGTGACAGTAACGTATTTCAACACGAAGGGTCTAGGAGAAGGAATACGTATGTTGCTGGCGTACGGCGGTCAGGAGTTCGAAGACGTCCGATTGGAGAAGGAACAATGGGCCGAGTTGAAACCAAGTTTGTATGCGTTGTTAATTTACCTTTGAAACACTGAAAATATAAGATTTTTTTCGTCCCGTTCGAGTAGAAGTAAATTGCAACAGATTGCTTATTACTCTTTTATTACCTTTTATTTTTTTTATAAAGAATCTTATTTAAATTAGATTTATCATGAAGAGGAAAGACTGAAGTACTCGCTATAAACACCATAGATATAAAAAAAATAATGTTGCCTTTTAAATCTCAGCATTTGTATTCTAAAAACTTTCTTTTTATCATCTCCTCTGCCTTATCCTACTCCTGTAGTATCGGCGCACCGAGTTTTCGTCCTCCAAATAACTCTACCATACGTCATCCCAATCACTCCCTTATTGATCATGTCACCTTTCACGCAACCTATCCATCTCTTTCTACGTCTACCTCTACCGGTGTACCTCCATTTTCATAACGTCCTTGTCATGCGATTCATCACTTCTCATAACATGCCCATACCATACTAACCTTCAAAAACTTTCTTTCGTTTTAAAATACAGTAGAACCTCGATAACTCAAACCTCGGTAACTAAAAAACCTCTATAACTTCAAATAATTATATATCCCCTTCCCACCAGAGCCCACCTCTACAACATAGACCCTTGATAACATAAAACCTCTATAACTTGAAACATTTCGTGTTTCCCTTGGACTTATCGAGGTTCTATTTTCGTGTCGTCTTCCAGAGACGCCATTCGGTCAACTACCAATGGTAAAGATCGATGGGAAACAGTACGCACAGTCAGTAGCTATCTGCCGTTACCTCGGCCGTAAATACGGTCTTTCTGGCTCTGACATCGAAGAGGATCTCATCATCGATCAGAACTTAGACTTCTTTAACGACGTACGCTCGAGTAAGTAATTAATTAAGGGCTGATTCCACTAAGTTACTCCAGTTTTTGTTTAGCTTAGTGTAAAACTTGGTGTTATGTACTTTCGTCCGCGAGGAATAAATTAATGTAAGCAGACTACGTGTGCTTCCAGACTATCCTCTACATCTATGTTAAATTCGTCCGAGATTCGTTCAACAGTTTAGGCTACAAACTCTAACATCCATCTAAACTTTCGCGTTTATATTAGTGCGTTGACTAAGGACAGTTATCTGTTAAATCCAATCTAAAGCTATGTAATGGTTGAATCTATATATATCCTTAGTTACCCACTGATATTATAGCTTTTTAATGGTTTAGAATTTTTGAAATCGGCTCAGTAGTTTTTGAGTTATTTAATCTTACTTCTTACTAATATTATAAATGCGAAAATTTAGATGCATGGATGGATGTTTGTTTGCGTTTGTAGCCTAAACGGCTGAACGGATCTCTATGAAATTTGGCACAGTTTTAGAACATAGTCTGGAAGAACACATAGGCTACTTTTTATCCCGGGAATAGTTACGGTTCTCGTGGCATTCATTAATTTAGTTTTTTAATGTTTACTCGGTCATTCCGCAACGGTTCAACATATCTTATTGAAATTTGGCACAGATATAAAACAAAGTCTGGAGTACACATGGGATAAGCTTCATCTCCGAGAAATGTCCGGTTCCCGATATACGTAGCTTTTTGTAATTTATATAGTTTGTATGTTTTCGAATACCACGCGGACGAAGTCGCGGGCAACAGCTCGTTATACATAAATGCCAATTCTCCCCCTTTATAATATTAGTATAGAAGTATAGATTACATAAACACGAACATAGATGTAAATTTCCAGAAGCGGCCTCAGCGCATTATGAACCTGATGAGAAATTAAAAGCAATCAAACTTGGGGAACTGAAGAAGGAACAGTTGCCGCTCTTATTTGGCAAATTGGATGAAATCATTCAGAAAAACAATGGATATCTGGCCGCTGGGAAGGTATACTATAGACTTACACCAAAACAAGAGCGGATCCAACTTTGGC
>NW_013525013.1:1054423-1081186 GCF_000836215.1 Papilio polytes | reverse complement strand
ACATAGTCGTGGTCAAGTCAAGAGCTTGACAAAATATGTAAATACATTTTCTCAAGCTCTTCACCAAGCAGCTCAGGGGGGTCATGACCCCCATGACCCATATATTATGGGTCGAGTTATGTTTCACACGTTTATTTGAAATCAAAGAGATTCAATTATATAGAGTAGGCATTATTGAATCTTTTCTTATAATCATCTCACGCCATATATCGATGTATAGATTTGCCATTAACTGTCTATAATATTTAGTATTTGTATTTTACTTTTTGACACGGTTTAGTGTATTTTAATAAAAAAAGGGAGCTTAGCTGTTCCTGTCCGGCTTCATCCGCATGAATTTATGAAAATCTTATTGTCAAAATGACATGACATGACATGACAAACCTTAGCAATCTTTCTTTCTTGATGTTGGCAGCAACTTATGGTCTCTTTTCCACATTAGGGTTTTAACCAAAATATTTACCACTTAAGTTTAATAGCGTGAAAATATATAGCCTAAAGCATGACGTTAGTTTAGGGCTTTTTATGAAAAAAAAAATATTCAAAAATATGCTGTGATTACTGGCATCTTACGCCACAAATTAGTGTGTGTTTACGCTTTATTATATTAGTATAGAAGTATAGATACAAGGGCATGAGGTGGCACTAAACTTGACAATCGAGATAGTACCTTTCAGGGAAAGTACCGATGAATAAATTTTGCTCATTGACTCGTCTATACATTATTTTAATGTCTGTGTGAAATACTATAACTTTTTTTCCGGTGTAATTATCTAAGAATGTTCTAATTTTGTATATTTTAGTTGACCTGGGCTGATTTTATCTTCGCCGGAATATATGATGCAATCAAAATGGTTACCCAAATGCCAGAACTCGATGAGAAGTATCCGAGCTTCAAGAAACTGAAGGACACCGTGTGCGAGTTGCCTAAAGTAAAGGCATACATTGACGCAGCGCCTAAAACTGATTATTAGTTATTATACGTTATTTTATTTGTTTAAGCTATTTTTTTAATATATTAAAGTACGTTTTTTGTGTTTTATTTCATCAAAAAATATAGTCAAAAAATTTTGAAATCTATTCTATCTATGACTAAAAAAACTTTTATATTGTGTCTAAATAAGATAGATTAGTTTGATAAATGACGCATATGAAGTATCTAATTCAATTTGTATGAAGGCAAATGCATACTTAATAGACAGGTATCGTAGTGTCAAAACAAACACGCAGCGAACAATTTTTAACTATCGATATTCGGTTTAAATAATTATCGAACTCAACTAAAATTATTACTTTCTTATTCACCAATTTAGAGGATAATTCTAGTATTGATTTGTGTAGACAATTTAGCGATGACATAAATAATAGCAAAATCCAATTCGATTACATGCGGATATAGTAGTAATAAACATTTATTTACTCTCATTATTTGTTATAGTCATTAATAATTTGAGAGAACAGTGTTTTTTTTTCATAAGTTATAACTATAAATCTATCGATTCCAATTTCTAAAAGAATAAAAATCGATAAGATTCATGACTGATTTTACACAACCCATCCCTACTAAATTTGAAATGAATTGTCAAACTAATCTAAATTATTTAGACACACTATAACAAAATTATTTCAAACTCGCCCGATTATTTGCTAATCTTATCGACTTTTAAATTACTAAATTACTCGGTACTCAAATAACTTTAGCGAACTATAGTTCGTCTAAAATATACATACATGATTTTACACAACCTATCCCTACTTAATTGTCAAACTAATCACACTTAATGAGACAAACTAAAAGGATGCTTTTGTCTGTTTTTGTCGAACAAAATTCTAGACTAATATGCGGGATAAAAGGCGAAAATAGATAACCAGTAAACAGGATATTAGCCAGCATGACAGCCACTGGCACAATATGTGTCGAGCTACCCCATCTTGAACCCTTTTCTCAATTTACACATACATTTACACTCAAAATTATTTTTTTTTTGATATGTGTAAATTGTTGAGTTATTGTTCTACTGCATGGCTGACATGCTGGACGTAAGAAACCTTGCACATGTATTCCCAGCCTAGCAGAGCATGCTTTCTATCTCTGTTTTGTTAAAGAGAATGATAAAGATAGCGATATTATAATACGAGAGGTAACTCGGAATGATTCACACAAAGTAATTTACCATACGCGTCTGAAGGTCACGGGAAACGACATCTGCATTGTATTGATCAAATCATTGTATACATTTACGAGTATACGAAGGGAAAAATAGACATTTCCAATGACAGTAAAAGTACTCACACTAATGTGAACTAGCTATCACCCGTGAATCTGTCTGCGAGGAATTGCAAAAAAGTAGTGTTCCCGTGCGACTTCATCCGCATGAAATTAAGAAAAAATTATTTTATTGTTTACACATGTCAAATTATCAATTGTAAATGACATAACGGCAAAGCAATAAACCTTGCTTCCTTGATGTTGGTAGCAACTTATGGTCTCTTTCCCACATTAAGGTTTTTATCCAAAATATTAACCACCTAAGCTTAATGGCATGAAAATGTATAGCCTAAAGCGTGACGTTTTATTAAAAAAAGACCGGACTTCTTATTAAAAAATGAATTATTCAAAAATATGCTGTAATTACTGACATCTTAGGCAACAAAGAAGTGTATGTTTACGCTTTATTATATTAGTATACAGATCTGGAATTTTAAATCCAATCAACGAATCTGTTGAGCCGTTCTGAATATACCTTCAAATAACATCCATTCAAATAGACTAACGTTTATAACATTAGTAAGATGTAAAAAATTAGATGGATGTTTGTTACTAGGTATCTCCAAAACGGCTTTATAGATTTCTATATTTAGCACAGTACGAGAATACACCTTTTTTAACTTTTTTAAAACGGTTTTTTTTCTCAATTCTTCGTAAACAAAGTACCAAGTAAAAAGGTTGAGGTTATAAAATAATACAGCATTTGTTATAAAATTGTTTATTAATATAGGATACACATTTATGTTTTGTGCTTATTTTCTGCAAATCAACTTAAAATATACTTTTATTACACTTAAAATAAAACAATACAACATTTAAGACACTGACAATATCAAAACCTTTAAAAGGTGTTTACAATATGAGAATACTACAGTAGAACCTCGTTAACTCAAACCTCGGTAGCTTAAAAACCTCTATAACTTCAAAAAATAATATGTTCCCTTCCCATCAGAGCCCAAAACCTCTACAACATAGACTCTTGATAACTTAAAACCTGTATAACTTAAAATATTTTGTGTTTCCCTTGGACCTTAACTTATCGAGGTTCTTCTGTATAAAAACGACATATGACGTAAAATTAACTAACGCTTTAAAATAAATGAGTTAAAAATGAAATTTTTGTCCCTTAGGCCACCTAAGAAACAATTTAATATCATTTTATGCATTAACATTTAACTAAATGTTTTCCAATGTATATGAAAATAAAACATCCGCGCCTTAGTTTTTCCGACTTGTAGCGCCTCAGTAACAACATATTTTTTGTCTATTAATATGCTTATAATATAGTTCAACTTTTACAATACTATTTTTGGACGCGAAACTGTCTAGAAAAGTAAGGCGCAACGAGTCGCAAAAACTAAGGCGCGCTCACAACGGTTCATACCTTTACGAAAACCTGATCATCTTACTTTAATAATACATTATATTGAAAATATATTTTTTTACTTTTCAAAAAAAAGAAATAAAACACTGGTACATATAATTAACATGTTAGAAGTTGTATACGGGCTTAGGCAACTTGGAGACGTACTCCTGGACCTTGGGGAAAGAGAAGACGGTATCGTACAGCTTCTTGAAGCTCGGATACTTCTCCTCCAGGTCCGGCATCTGCAGCATCGTCTTCAGGTACAAGAAGATGCCCGCGAACACAAAGTCACCCCACGTCAGCTGACAGAAACAAACATTTAAATTATTTACGACATTGAATATTTCGATAGTAACTAAAAAAGAAGAAAAATACATAATACACTATAAAAAAAAATACCGAACCAACTGAACAAAAAAAATGAAAAAAGGTACACGTAACCGCAAAAAAATGACCTTGACCTGATGTTCTTACCTTGCCAAGTGCCAGATGACCATTGTTCTGCTTTATAATTTCATCAAGCTTGTCCAGCATTGCGGGGTAGACGTTCTTGGCAAAATCCTCGTGCTTCTTAGCTTTCGCCGCTTCGTCATTTTCATAATGCACAGTGGCCGCCTCTGTGGTAAAAACGCTTTGTTAATTACTGCACTAAAAATCATGAATAGATCACTAAGGAACGACAAAGACTCTGAGTGCGGTGATTAGTATTATAAGATCAAAACTCAAAAACCTACTATAGCCTATTAATTTGTAAGGACGGAATTTAAAAAAAACGAGTAAAAAGCGTATGTGTTCTCCCAGACTATCCTATACATCTATGCCAAATTTCATCGATATCCGTTCAGCAGTATAGGCTACAAACATCTGTCCATCCATCTAAACTTACGCATTTATAATCTTAGTAAAAACATAAGTGAACATAGGCTATAATTTTATAAAAATATATAAAAAATAAATGTCCCGCCGTGCGAAACGGAAACTAGTCACGCTATAAAATTACAATATCGCAAACACATAGCAACAACCATTATCACACAGATAATATATCTTGATACTATAAGTGTTTTGTGTAAAAACACTACAGATTGTATAAGAATGAGTCGGTCGCGGCTCCAGGCGCGCGTTATCTCTACATGCTTGAGATAACAAAGCCACTTATTGAAAAACTAGCTGTGGTCGCGCGGCTTCAGTCGCATAATATAAAAAAAAACTATATTTCAAATGTATATCTGCGAAATTTTCTGATGCAAATATCAAAATTCTAACACACAAATGACAACTAAGTCCTATAACATTTACCATTATTATAACAATTTTGTTCCTTTGCCGCTATTAGCGTGTAGTTTTCGTCCCTTTCCCTCATGACGGTTTTTTCCAATTCACTATCTAAATTAAATAGTGTGAAAATATTTAACCTATAGAGCTTTTTATCAATAAAATGATTATTCAAAAATATGTGATTGCTGATATCCTACATAACTGTGTTTACACTTTGTTATATTAGTATAGATAATTATTCTTTAATCACGTTGATAAGTAGCGACAATGACAAATTACTTGAAAAACTTGAGTTTTTACTATTATAAGACAGTAGTAAAAACCAAACAAATCACCTGATAATTATTATTCGGTTTGTAGCTTTTGTCCCTTTTTGCATTAGATTTTTTTGCATTATATGCACCACCTAAATTAAATAGCGAGGAAATAAAGCTTACAGTTGTATGGCTTTTCGTTAAAAAAAAAAATATACTGTGATTGCTGATATCCTACATAAAGAAGTGTGTGTTTACCTTTATATTAGTATATAGAAGTAAAAAGAGATGTTATAGATTACTTACTAGCTCTAATGTCATTGAGGAAGTCCACAGTCTGGTCGATGATGAGGTCTTCCTCGAGGGTGTCGCCAGCAAGGCCGTGCTTACGGCCGAGGTAGCGGCTAATGGCGATGCTCTGCGCGTACTGCTTGCCATCCACCTCCAGGATCGGCAGTTGACCGAACGTCGTTTCTGATAGCAAGGAATTAAATGTAAAATAAAACGTACTATGTTTTAACAAAATATCGTGTTGCATTTGCACGCCTTAGTTTTTACGACTTGCGGCGCCTTAGTTAATTACTCTAGGGAGATATAGATGAATCGTGTTTTGTTTCGCGTCACCGTGGGGTAGTGGTTGTCCTCACTAGAGAATCGAAAAATTAAAACATTTAAACTACTTTGAAATACTAAGATACCTATCACTAGATCTAACCTACATGGTGGCCGGCAATGTCTATGTGTTCTTCCAGACTATCCTCTACATCTATACTAAATTTCATCAAAATCTGTTCAGCAGTTTATTCATTATTCATTAAAGTCTAATAAACAACCAAACATCTAAACTTTACATTTATAACACTAGTAAAAAGTAAGATTAATTCAATTTCTCGAATACTATCATAACACTGTCCACTATCTCACTTTTAAATAAATAGTGTTTAAAAACATGAATTCCCAAGATAAGATAAACAAACAGCACTGTCAATACCATCTGTTCCTATCACAAAAAAAAGCTATAAAAAAATTAATATAATGATCGGTCACAAGTATATCTTTGTATATCCTGTGATAGTGGACTTGTTGATCGTACCACTGTACACCATTGTACCATTGTGAACAAACATACAGGACAGTCTTTGTTAACAATAATTGTTATTCAAAACCAAGTCAAGGTGATGGAAATGAATAGTATAATAAACTTACCTTTTTTATTATCTAACAGTGTTTATTATTTGGATTCAGTACAAAATATGTTGTAATCTTACTTTGTCAAAGTGTGTTAACATTTATTATTTAATGTAAGTGTACAAAATGATCCATATTTCCAAATATGTCCACAAATGTAAGTTAGTGAGGTGATATGTTTGATAAAGGTATAGAAAACAGTATTAAATTGTCTGAAATATGTACTAGTAACTACTTTATGCTATTTATACTTACTTGGTTTTAACTCCGGCCATTCCTCCATCCCGACGCGGTGGTCTTCAAACTCCTCGCCGGTGTATGTCAGCAGAAGTCGACATGACTCTCCCAGACCACGCAAATTAAAATAGTAGAATTTTGCCATTTTTCTAGTCAAAAATAAGAAAAATTTATAGATTAGTAACTAGGTTACTACCACATGGATTAAAAAAATCCTAGTTCATACGCAAAATATGTTACGAGTTAACGAAATATAAGAAACATTTTTAGATCGATCACAGCAACTAAAATCTTTTAATATCAACATAACAAAGCATACTTCCTAATAGAGACTAAAAATAAAACTAAAAAGTACTTACCGAATTTTAAAGTTTAGAACGAATTATATATTCAACCGGCTTCTAACACCGCCTATAAATACAGCTCACTCGACGATATCAGAAAAATATATGCAAATGCCGCTGTTGCCAATCAAGTTTTCTTTATATACCATACCAACTCAGATTATGGTAGGTTTTTAATTTCTAGGCATCACGATGACGTCTCACATAAAGCTGCGTTTAGACTGGTTAAGACAAAGCATAAATTATATTAAATAATAATACAACTTTTTTTCTTTATTTAAATTAAAACACTAAGTGCCTTTCGTACTAAGATATTCTGTACAACAGAATAAGATAACCACAATACATAAGTAGGGTTCTAAAGAAATATTAAAAAAAGGTCAGTTTAAAAGCAATAAAGTTATACATTTGAGGCTAAAAGCATGATAAAAAAGTTGACTAAAACTGCGCAATCTAAAAAACATTACTAAACATTATTATTTACCAATATTTACCAATAGTAATTATAAATTAGCGACAGGCGGTCGCAACAGAATTATTATAAATCAACAAATACTTGAGTATATACGAAAAACAGTTTTGTCCGTCAAGCAACAAAAGCATTTATCGTTTTCAGTGAATAAAATTAGTCAAACACTATTAGAAACCCACACACATAAACTAGTGTGTACGTAGCTTAATAATGTAGTGTTGTCATGTTTAAATATTTTTTTTAATAACAAAATGTGTAAAAACGGATAAACTATTATTTTTAATAGTTTTTGCAAAAAAAAAAAAGTGATAAACATGTAACGTTAAGTACTCGATTGCTATTATTTATTTTTAATAATGTGTCTGATATCATGCAAACATGATTTTTTACATAACTACATTTGATAATAATTTGAAGACTTGGTGTTTTGGTGCTCAAGGACGCCGGAGCCAGGACCCTAGGGCGCGCACGTCAATAGTAGCATTACAAGTTCTAAGGTTAATGTGGGCGGCTTACCGCGAGTCCTTAATGTGGCGAATGACGGTTATATTTTAGTTTAATTTCAATTTTTGATTAAAAATGTATATTTTTTATTTAATATCTGTAGGGCCGGCTCGCCTGCAATATTACGACCACATAGAAGACAGGCGTGAATTGGAAGCAGTTCCCCGCTTCGTCTGATTTTCGGACGTATCGTATCGTTTTCGCCATTGGATTTAAGCACTGGCATAAAGTTGACACAAACTGGCGCCAGTGAGGCAACACAATGCTAGACCGTGGCATTGGCCTACTGTAATGGTATATTGTAAACCAGCAATCTGACTGTTAGTCTTTTCTGATACCCAAAGCACATCACGCACACTTCCGCGTTAAAATAAAAAAACAGGTTTTAATATAAAAAAATGGTTTATTTTTATTTATTAACAAAATCATCTATAAAACTAAGTCCCTTCAGTAGCTTCCTTATATTGTTCATACCAGTGATCAGGTGTTTTATCTAAAGCCTGTGAAATACGAAGAACAATGAATTATTGTATTTTTATCAAGGGGGCGTCCATTAATTACGTGAGGTGTTTTAGGGGAGGAGGGTTCGGGTCAAATCTTACGTTGGAGAGAGGTCTTAGGTCACGGCAATCATGCAATTGTTTTTCTGATTGAAATAAAAAAAAATACACTATTTTGGCCCATTTATCCATATTGTAGAAGCTTAAGATTTAATTTTTTTCAACCGCTTGAAATTATGAAAATTTTATTTTATTGTTTACATTTGTCAAATCGTCAAAAGCAAATGTCAAAATGACATGACATGACATGACAAACCTCCTAAGGTTTCTAAAGATTCCTAAATCTTTCTTCCTTGATGTTGGCAGCAGCTTATGGTCTCTTTCCCACATTAGGGTTTTTATCCAAAATATTTACCGCCTAAGTTTAATGGTGTGATATAGCCTAAAGCGTGATCTAAGTGTAGGGCTTTTCATTAAAAAAAAATTATTCAAAAATATGGTGTAATTGCTGACATCTTAGATAACAAAGAAGTGTGTGTTTACGCTTTATTATAATAGTATAGATATAGATAGCTCAATGTAATCTGAATTTACGGTACAGTGCAGCCCGGCCTTTCTTTCGCGCCACTGTCAGCCGAACGCGCGACTCGATGAACGAGAGCGTACGAGCTGAGGGCAGCGACACACGGACAGGTTCCAAACTGCTTTGTTTATTCTTGTAAATGTTATACTCGATTCAGTGCAAGCTGCATACTCTTACTAATTTAAAATGAGTTATCAAGATTTTTTTTTTTACAATAACAATCCAACGCGTTTACGTAAGAAATTTACATTTTGAAAAATTCTCACGTGAGATTGGGGGATGGAGAAGGGCGTTGAATAAAATCTCACGACATCTCACCAGGGGGGGGGGGAATTTAAAAATAAACCTCACGTAATTTTTTTCTAAGACTCAATAAAACCAAGCTTAATTCTAATTTACTGACCGATATTACTCACAAATAATCTAGTCTTTTTAAGTAATTACTCAATATTGTATTTCCTTTATTAACCATCTTTAATGTTATTAAATCAATCTTACTAATATTATAAATGCGAAAGTTTAGATGAATGGATGTTTGTTAGAGTTTGTAGCCTAAATGGCCGAAAGGATCTAAATGAAATTTGGTGTAGATGTAGGGGGTAATCTGGAAGGACACATTGGCTATCTACTTTTGTATTTCTCAATTCCACGCGGACTGAGTCGCTCGCGAAAGCTAGTTTAGTAAAAAATGAATAAGAAAATTGAGTTTCAAAAAAGGTTTCATACCTCTGCCATTTTATTGAGTAGAAATATTTTAGGTACTTCCTCTGTGGCTCTTTTGCCCCATTCAAATACATTTCTTGCCAACTCACCGTCACCAACCTGAAATAAAACAAAAATACTCATCTATTTCCCACATTAGGGTTTTAATCCAAAATATTTACCCCTAACTTTAACGGCATGAAAATATATAGCCTAAAGCGTGACGTAGGTGTAGGGCTTTTTATTAAAAAAAGAGTTATTCGAAAACATGCTGTGATTGCTGACATCTTAGGCAACAAAGAAGTGTGTGTTTACGCTTTATTATAATATTATAGAAGTATAGATTCAAAATTCTGAATATATGAGTCAATATGTCCCAAAACTGGCGGTTAAAACATATAGCCTTTCACCCATTGATATATTATGTAAATTACAAAAACATACCTTAGTGTGAAGTAAATACATTTGTTTAGTTGTTGCACTAATGAACGATTTGCGACCAGCGTAATCATTCTCCTCCAACAGACCACACTCTGAGAGGAATTTCCACATATCATCTAAAAATAAATGTTAGCTAGTCAAGGATACTTGTTTCCTACCCTCACAATTTATAGTATTTTAACATCTTAATACATGACCACATGAAAAACACACCAAGTTATTTTTATATAAGGTAAGGATGGCAAGAGATAGTAGATGTTATGGTAAAGATGCATTGGAAGAGGTAATATTCTCTTTATGTGTCTCCTCCATTAAAGGTAAGCAACACATCTTCAATTGCAGATATGTATTGCTTACATTTATTTGTAAATTAGCTGTTGCCTGCGACTTCATCCGCCTGGTATTAGAAAACATATGAACTATATAAATATTAAAAAACTACATATTCCTCGGGAACCAGACATTTCTCGGGGATGAACCTTATCTCATGTGTACTCTAGGCTTTGTTTTATATCTGTGCCAAATTTCAGTAAGATATGTTGATCCATTGCAGAATAATCGAGTAAACATTAAAAAACATGGGAACCCTAACTACTCCTGGGATGAAAAGTAGCCTATGTGTTCTTCCAGATTATGCTTTATATCTGTGCCAAATTTCATGGACATCCGTTCAGCCATTTAGGCTACAAACACTAACAAACAATCATCCATCCTTTGTAACTTTCACATTTGTAATATTTATATGATTATATAATTGTTTGCTCTTTTGCCTTATACAAAAATAGATAGAAGTATTACTGGACTAACAAACCTTCTTTAACAGGCCCTCCTGACATAAATATGTGAATTAAACATGCAATTAATATCCTACGTTGTTGGGGATCTATAACACTTGATGACAATGATTGGCATTCATCATCAAGTACCACTATATACTGTACACCATTCTTTGCCTCAATCTGCACCAATTTGTACCCGTAAACCTGAAAAATGCAAATAGTAAAATATTATCTTTGGTAGTTGAAATTATTAAATAATAAATTTGTATACCTCACATAGTTTTTACTCACGATTAAGCCGGTCCCGAAGTATTGATTTCTAATAGCTCTATACTAAGGACCTTAAAAATATCTGTGTATATAATATTTCAAACGTACCGATTTTAGAACTTTGTTGGCCTCAACCATTACACTATTAATTTGGTTAGAAGGGGTCTCGCAGACATTTTGCAAATACTTTAAAATTTCAGTCCTTTTAATTGGTAATTTGCTTCCTTCACGAGAAAAAACGTATCGAACACATTCAACCGCAGCGCGGTCTAACGTAGTGGTATCTTCAACGGTATTTCTCCTAATTTGGCGTCTTTGCGACATTTTATATATCTTATTAAAAAAGTTGCATCAATCATAAAATCACAGATATCTACTATAAAACGTTAAATTAATGTCTTCAACGGATATTAAAAGAACAATATATATAATATTAGTGAAAAGAAAACATCAACAAACAAACAACACATTACACAGATTAAAAAAAGAGACAAAGTTTGACATTTAAAGACGATTTTCGAAATGTCATTAATGTGCGTGACATAAATGTATATCATCATCATCATCATCATCAGCCTTTGTTCGTCCACTGTTGGGCATAGGCCTTCCCCAATGCCTTCCACAGAATGCGGTCCTCCGCCTTCCACATCCAACGACTTCCCGCCGTGCGCACTAAGTCGTCAGTCCATCTGGAGGGAGGACGCCCCAAGTTCCTGGTCCCGGAAATGTATATCAGAGTAATCGAAATTATATTTTTTAACTAACAATTCCCAAATACGGCAATTTTTAGTTAAAAAATATAATTTAAGACATGTTAAAATAGTAAGCATTGTTATTACTTGTATTCAAAGGTAAAAAGACTCAAAACATTTTTAAACTTCGGTCGTTGATTTTTCTTTTATTAGAAGACTATTTAAAAAATACCACGACAGGAAATGTTTACATTTAATAGAAATTCTTTACACGTAAAACGAAAAATTTAAAATGTAAATGACAACACTATAGAAATTTACTCTATATAAATGCATTATAAAATGCATTATTGAAGCTATATTGTTTTTTTGTTTTCCAGATTATACGTTCGGTAATTCGCAATCATTTTGAAAATGTCTTTAACATTATTGATTTTTTGTTACCTGTGTGCGAAAGTTTTTATCTGTTGTCGGTTTTATTTTATTTTTTCTCTGTCTACTATGCCGAGTGTCCGAGTTGTCAATTTTTGAACTTGGGTTAAAATCTGACAGTAAATTTTTTATCAGTCAATCAAGACAAGACGATTGCATTCTAGCAAATGTTACAATAGCTCGTTTCAGCAATATTACTATATATTTAATTCTGTAAATAGTTTGTGTGCTCAAAATGCCTCCTAAAGAACCTCCGAAAGAACGATATATACCAAATGCTTTAAAATTTGCATTCGGTGGCGGTGCCGGGTACGGTTATTTTTATATTTATTTATCCCGTAACGTCCTTAAACGGATCAAAGTCCTAGTTTGGCATATTTTTAAATTATGATTAGAAATTAGCATTTGCAATTATTAATAATTTGATTTTCAAAATTGCATCTGAATTTTTATCGAAAAAAATCTGAAGTTTGTCAACGGGTGATGTTTTAATTAGCGGCATAATGTTAAACGTTTAAAATTGTTATCTTCAATATATGACCTCCAATTACCGTTTACGTTTATCCAGCCGCGATAGTTATGTAATGGGCACTATGTTACATATAATTTAAGTAAATAATCTACTTTTTTGTAATGACTCCATTGCTTTGATTCTTCTTGATAAAATATTTCTATGTAGCTATGGTTTGTATAGACATAACGTAAATTCGAAATAAAAAATATACCTGACCAGGTAAAAAAAACCTTTGCCTAATTAAAGAAAAACATAGAATTTATTTGTGCACATTAAAAAGTGATGTAATAAAGAAGTTGATCTAAAGGAAGGTCAGGGTTTCTATTTCCTTGGTTTGGCTATAAATGCCAATCATATTAATATTTTAAATGCAAGTTTGTGTGGTTGGACGCATGTTACTATGTAGGTTCAAAATAGCTTAAGTTTCCTTGCTAATATTTGGTATTGATGATAGTTTTATTCTATGTAGATAAAGTCGTGGGCTAAAGCTAGTGTGTAACAATGAAAATTTGTTATGGAAGAATGATCCCAATGTTTATTACAATGTAATGTAGAAAGTTTGTTGTTACATAACTTATTTTCAGTCTGGATTGGCATTAGTCCAGTTTCTTAGTCTGCAATTTTTGTGTAAAAATAACAATGCATCAAGTTTTTTCATTACTAACTTTTTAAACTACTCTTAGTTTTTTTTTCTGTATTAAATGTAATTTGTAACTAAATCGGTATTAATTTTATATTAACAAAATACTACATAAAGAGATTATTGAATTTGGATGTTTTATCTCTAACAAAGATAATGTTGGTTACCTCATCTCTACATAATTAAATCTTTCTCTGTCATCTAATTTACTAATTTAAAGAATAATTTTGCAAATTTTCTATTAGAATCAAATGAATGGGAATACAATATCCAATATGATTGGTATTGCAAACAGAAGGAAACCAGATTGATTGGCCCAATGGGATTAAAAACAAAACATAGTTGCCTTTATATTATTTCAGACAGTCTACTCTGTGCCAAATATACAGATTATAGCTGTTTTAATGTTACCTGTTGACAAACATCATTTAAACTTCTCATTTATATTAATATTATAAAGAGGAAAGATTTGTATATTTGTAATGTCTTGAAATAACCCAAAAACTACTGGGCTGATATTAAAAATTCTTTCACCGCTAGAAAGGTCCTTTATTTTTGAGTTACATAGGCTATATTTTTTATTTTCACGCGGGCAAAGTCGCGAGCAACAGCTAGTATTACATCTTTTAGATATTAGATATTTTAGATATGGTTGTTTGAATTTGTAGCCCAAACTGCTAGATAGATCTTGATGCAATTTGCCATAGATGTAGAGGATAGTCTGGAAGAAAACATAGGCTATTCACTTTTGTTTTATTTTTTTAAATCCACAGGGATGGGCTCGGGGCGAACGCTTGTTTATAATATTAGTGATAAAAATTACAATAAAATACAATAACAAGTCGGCCCAGCTTAAAGGTCGTTTTTTATTTTTTTATAACTTATATTGCAGAATGGCCGCCACATGTGTGGTCCAACCACTGGACTTGATCAAGACGAGGATGCAGCTTGGCGGTGGAAACTTATCTAGTTTCAAGGTGGCCAGCGAGATTATAGCCAAGGAAGGTTTCTTTGCACTCTACACCGGTCTATCGGCCGGTCTGCTCAGACAGGCCACATATACAACCTCCCGTCTTGGTGTCTACAACTGGTTGTTTGATTCATATAAGCAGTGAGTTTATCTTCCTTAATTCAAAGTAACTATAAAATATTTAGAGTAAAAGCCCATCCCACCACTGGCCGATAGAGGCTAAGGGGATTACATGTTGGATTGTTAGCAGACAATTTATAATTTGTTGGGACAGGCCTTTTATCTTTTTACAAGATCACACCACAAGTTGACTTTGGGACTTTTTTATTATTAGAATGGACTGTAAAACATTTTAAAAGCCATAAAAAATTTATTATATTTTTATGTTTTGGTAGTTATTAATGGAAGTTCAATAGGAACTATAGAAGTGTTACTGAGGAATAAAATGATTTTCATATATCTTTGTAACTTGGAACATAGATGCAGAATCAATTTTAGATTGAAAAGGTAATAGTTCATCTTATTTGGCTCATGGCCAAAAACAGATGTATAGCCAGCATAATAATTTAAAAAAATAAATAAAATCAAATGTTCTTTATAGATCCAAAACAAATTAATTTGGAACCTAACTTAGAAATAGAAATTATCAGTTGTAATTCTTTTTCATCACGGTAATAGTGCATGCTTACTTTTTTATCTTTAGTAGATAATCTGTTTAATATATCTATTCTTTTGATTATTTAATTCAAAGTGTAGTTTCTAAGGTGACTTTGATCATTTTTTTTGCTAGCAATGTGCCATAGAGAATGTAGGACAGCCTTGATTATATGCTTGGTCAATAATTACTTGTAGCCACAGTATCTTGTCACGCGCTATTCGCTGTGTCAAGGTCAAAGTTAAATTATAAATGTACAGTCGCGTATGTTCGCTGTGTACTAGTTACATGCCTTGCAACTCGAAAATAAGAAACTGCTCTAACAAGTTATCGATGTTTTGATCGTATTATAAACAGTTACCTGTGCGATACTCATTATTGTTTGGTGTAATACGCTATTGTTATAACATTCAATTTCATTGTCACGAAGTGTACGTTTTAATTGTTTTTTTTAAGTTTGCAGATTTTTCAAATTTATCTATACTATTATAATAAAGCGTAAACACACACTTCTTTGTTGCCTGTTCTTTTTCAATAAAAAGCCTTACACTTACGTCACGCTTTAGGCTATATATTTTCACGCTATTAAACTTAGGGGGTAAATATTTTGGATAAAAACCCTAATGTGGGAAAGAGACCATAAGTTGCTGCCAACATCAAGGAAGCAAGGTTGTCATCATGTCATGTCATTTTGATATTTGTAATTGATAATTTGACAAATGTAAACAACAAAATCAAATTTTCGTAATTTTATGCGGATGAAGTCTCACGGAAACGGCTAGTTTTACAATAGAATGGCGGGGTTTTAACCTTCGACCACTTGTTATACCGTACGCCTTTGACTTTTGTTGCTTTTAAATTGCACACCACGTAAGACGGCGACTGTACTTTCATACGAGCACTGTAATATGAAATCCGATATCAATGTATTTGTCTCAACATTCGTGGTAACACATTATGTAAAGATATGTATAAAGTATAAAGCATCTGATAACCGAGCGTCGACTCACGATGACTTAAGTTTAAGTGTAATCAACTTGAAATATGATGCCCTTTTGTACGTTCGATAATGCCTATTGTATGCTAAACGCACTTAAATGTCTAACTAAACATTCTCCGTTTAATAACAGCAGTTTCGTTAGGGTAGGGCGCGGTACCGCCCAGGGCGGTGGACAGAAAGGGGCGTCTGTGAATTACACATTTTTACATACGCTGATTAAGTTTGAATTTCGTGATATCACCGATCTCTATAGAGATAGATTGCTTGGAAACGACAGCTTCTGCTACCTTTCGACTTTAACGCTTCGAACTTTGATGTTACAATTAATTCTACCCCGATTATTAGTATGAATTCACCAACGCTACCATCACAACTTGATTTATGTATAGAGGTGAGTGGATGATATATTTGTGCGCCAGGAATTACGGCGGCACGCCCGGGTTCGGTATAAAGGCGGCGCTAGGCGTGGCCGCGGGCTCAGTGGGCGCCTTTGTAGGCACGCCCGCCGAGGTCGCCCTCATCCGGATGACCGCCGACGGCCGTCTGCCCAAAGAGCAGCGTAGGAACTACAAGAATGTCGTCGACGCTATCCTCAGGTAACCTATAATACCAAGGGTGTCGCAATAAACTTTTGGAGGCCTAGTTTTGGTCCTTTTTCATTTCCACCCTTTTCTTGAGAGCAAAGTATGGGAAGGAAAAGTGGATTTGATGGTGGAGGAGATGCATAGGAAGGGGAAATGTCCTCTTTATGTGCGTCTCCTTCTCCTTCAAGGGTAGGCAACGCATCTGCAATTGCGGATGTTTATAGGCAGCGGTCGCTTTCCATTTCGGTGGATTCGGGTGGCCGCTTGCTCGTTTGCCACCTTATATTATATAAAAAAAAACTACTAGCTTTTGCGCGCGACACCGTCTGTGTGGAATTGAAAAAAAAAAACAAACGCAAGTAGCCCATATGTTTTTTCAGACTATCCTCTACATCTATGCCAATTTTCTTAGATATCCGTTCAGCAGTTTAGGCTTACTTTATAGATTAGCAACATTGAATGCTTTGTATAAGACTAGCTTAGAATTAAAAAAAAAATAAAGTGAGTAGCCTATCTGTTCTTCCAGACTATCCTCTACATCCGTACGAAATTTCATCGAAATCCCTTCAGCCATTTAGACTACAAACTCTAACAAACATCCATCCATCTAAACTTTAGCATTTATGATATTAGTGAGATTTCAAAAACTAAGATGTCTACAATCCCCCATAGTAAACTCGCAAACTACTAACAGTTTTACTAACAATAAAATTCAAAATAGGCCTTGTATTATTAAAATTTAATGCTTTATATAAGAAAGATTGGTCAACATTTCGCATAGCGTTTATTAGTAGTATATGTAGTGCGCCCTGAACAGGATCATCAAGGAGGAGGGTGTGCTGAAGCTGTGGCGCGGCGCCACGCCCACCGTCATCCGCGCAATGGTCGTCAACGCGGCGCAGCTCGGCACCTACTCACAGGTACCACCCATAGGTTACCAGCAAACCACCAGCAAAGACACGGCGAAGAACACACCTCATTCAAAATTGATTAGATGAACGTACAGTCGGGGAATTTGTTGGTGACTTTAATCGTTTGAATATTTTAAAACGAAATGAGGAACAAAAACCAAGACAACGTAGCTTATTGACGAAAAACGTTGGCTGGATACATAGCTAGTTATTATTATTATACCTTCGTTTGCACTCACTATCTAATTATTTATTTGTAGGAATAAGTCGGGTTTGTCTCGCAATATACAAGGCAATTTTTCCTAAACTGGAATACGACGGATTTCCGCGACTATACTTAGGACTTACGTACAGTTGTCGACTAAAGTTGAACCTCCTTGCGTCGAGACAAACTTTGCCTCTTACAAATAATCAATTAGATCAGTGAGTGTAGTAAATAACGACATACTAATAAAAAGCAATTAGCCGTGTATCGCCGACCGTTCTATACTGTTATTCCGCATCGTCGTCTGAACGTGTACAAAACGTTCAAGTGACAAGGTGTAACACCGCCAGATTTCCTGATTGTACAAAACCGAATAAAACATGAATACGTCACTTTTTTGAGTTAATGTGGTATAAAGATTGAAGCACATTTAACATATAGATTGAGTAATCGTTAGGTCAGTTTGAAAGCGAACGCACACCTTTGACTAAACTATCGCACAACTATTGTGCGATTGTCGATTGCAACCGATTCAACTGTTTAGTTGCAACCTAAAATCAAATAGTGTCTTCCAGAGTTCATATAAGCTCATAGGACTCAACGTGAGACTAAACAGTTATACGATAGTTTAGTCATACGCTATAATGCGATTAACGCTGAGACATTGTCGATTTATGTTTATACATAACTCATAAGAAACTGTTTTTTTATTTTTTGACCGACTTCCCAAAAGAAGGAGGTACTCAATTCGTCTATGAGTTTTTTTTTTATATTTTTTTATGTGTTATTTCAAACAGATTTTTTTAATGTGTGAGTTTACAATATTTTCGATGTATCTTAGGCTCGCGAGTGGTTCGTGGGTATTGTACCTGATGGTATTCAGTTGCACTTCTGCGCCTCCATGGTGTCCGGCCTCGTCACCACCATCGCCTCTATGCCCGTCGACATCATAAAGACCAGGTCAGTGCGGGGTAGACACGACACTTCATAAACATCGCTATATAACATTCATTAACACTATATGTACATAACATTTGTAGTGATGGGTTACAACTCAAATTGATCTGCAGATCAGTGAATCGGATCACTGATTTAATTAATTTGGATATAGTTCTAATATCGTCGATTGAAAAGAAAAATGGCATTTAAAAAATAATTGTTAACAATATTAAATTGTTTAAACTATAGTGTGACTAAGCGAAAATTAAAAAAAAAAAGCGGGAGTTAAGCTGTTTTAAATTTTCGCCCGTTAACAATATTTTTAGCTTAAATAAGCGTAGCGCAGCTTCAGGTTTTCTTTCTTTTCTTAAAGTGTCTTTCATCCATATAAAAATACTAGCTGTTCCCGTGCGAATTCATGTGCATAGAATTATAAAAAAAATATTTTATTGTTTACATGTGTCAAATTATCAATTGCAAATGTCAAAATGACATAATATGATGACAAGCCATGGTAATCTTGCTTCCTTGATGTTGGCAGTAACTTATGATCTCTTTCCTACATTAGGGTTTTCATCCAAAATATTTACCCCCTAAGTTTAATGACGTGAAAAAAAATAGCCTAAAGTGTGACGTAAGTGTAGGGCTTTCTATTAAAAAGTAATTATTCAAAAATATGCTGTAATTGCTGACATCTTAGCAACAAAGAAGTGTCTGTTAACGCTTTATTATAATAGTATAGATTGTTAACAATAGACTCTTTTTATCCGATAATATTGAAAAACGCATATTTTCTATTTAATCCACGATATGTGTTTGATCTCCGAGTTACCAGAGAACTTGACATAGTTGTTAAAATACTTTGAGCCGTGAGTTGCAGCTCGATTATACAGACTTGACAGATCTTTGTACAGTGCATAGATTTGTACATTGTAGATTTACATGTCTAATTACAGTTCGTCTATCAAGTTATTTGTCTATTTCTACGTAGAATTGCTATATATATTTCTATTGATATACAAATCTTATCCTATTTGTAAAATAGATTTTACTAGCTTTAATCCGAGACTCCGTTCGCGTGGAATAAAAAAAATTCTGTAGCTATGTGTTCTTTCAGATTATTACGTACATCTGTACTAAATTTCATCGAAATTTGTTCAGCTGTTCAGACTACAAAGTCTTACAAACATCTTTCAAATTGTTGTAAATTTTTCATTATATAGTAGTACCTCGATAACTTAAAAACCTCTGTAACTTTAAAAAAATAATATGTTTCCTTCCCATCAGAGCCCAAAACCTCTATAACAAAGACCCTTGATAACTTTAAACCTCTACAACTTAAAGTATTTTGTGTTTCCCTTGGACTTTAACTTATCGAGGTTCTACTGTAGTTGCGTCATATAGTTTGTAGTTAGAGAATTACTTTGAAGAAATTTAGTTTCTACAAAGTTTGCCATTGCAGGATACAAAATGCCGCAAAAGGTGAGAGTCAAATGGGAATCGTCACTAATTTGTTGGCTAAAGAGGGCGTGTTGTCGTTATGGAAGGGCTTCCTCCCTTATTACACGCGGCTCGGCCCCCACACCGTACTCACGTTTATATTCCTCGAACAGTTTAACTCTGCCTACCTCAGATATGCATCGTAAATATATCGCTTTACACTACGCACAATAAATGACTTAAAAATTTACTAAAGCGTCGCCAAGTTAGGGATGGGAGCTGTTCCCAAAGAATTCTGACAAATGACACAATTCGACAACAAAATGAGAATATCTTCAATCTGTTATAGAAATATGTTCAGTAGACACGCACTTTCGAATTAAATAATTCTTCTATTTACCTACCCCTTTTAGTTATCGCTTGGCGATGTTTTTGTTACTAAATAAATTATATATTTTATCATATTAATAGAAATAATTAAAAAAAAATAGTAAAATGACAGCACAAGCTGGATAAGAGACTAACTTTTTATTTCATAACGCACTATAAATATATTTTTTTAACAAAATTTACCATAAAAATTTGCATAGAGTAATAATTTCTTCAGCCGTTATACTTGAAATAAACGTATTTAAGGCCTTTCAAATTTATTTTATAAATTCAAATTGAGGTCTAAATAACGGAGTGAAATTGTATTTAGAAAATTATACAGCGTAGATAGGATTCTTGGTATTTCCTATAGAGCCGCTAAAAATGTTTTGTTTTACAAAATTATCCCCTAATGTTTATAAGTAAAACGGTGAAGTTTAAAAAAAGTATTTTTTTATAAAATATGCACAAAATTACAACGTTCCGAATCTATCTTTGACGTATTTAAAATGTTTAAAGCTCGTAACACACGTTCTGTGAACTGAACAGTGAATTGTACAGTTAAAATTGAATGAGAATTGTCTATCGAATATTTGAGGGGTAAAACAAATAAGTTTCTGTACAATTTTGTAATTTTTAAACTATGTATACCAAATTACTTGGTTGATAAAATTTAGTATGACAAGTTTAAACAATTAAAATCTGGACATGTTTGTGTTGCTTCTATACTCAAATGTTTATGATATTAGTAACTTTTGGAACCTCGTTTATATTTTATGGGATACGTTGATATATTTTTTAAACAACTTTTTAATGGTGTTACGATAGACTTCTCAAGCCCTCTGTACCGTTAATACCTACATTATGCAGACACGTCAGCTTTTACTGAATACTATTCAGTGAACGGAACGTGTGTAGATGGCTTTACATAAAAAAGTTTAGGCTTTTTACTAACAAATTCTTAAATACAAAGTTATAGCTTGTATTTTGTCATTTATTTTAATTTAGTTTTATTAATTTATAATCTGTGGCTTTTAAGAAATTACTGTTTTATTTATATGAAATAATTCCAATATTTCCTGTGATTTTGTAATATAATTAATTTATTGTGAAAGTAAAAATAATTGGTATTTATATCGGTTTCGAAGAGTTTTAAAAGAAATAACTAATATTGTAAAGAAAGGCTAAAACTTTGTCTTTTGTACGGATAGCAAATGTTTTTATTATTTTTTATGATTTGTTACTGCTGTAGCTAGATGGCGTTGATAATAAAAATCGTTAAAACCGTTTTTTTCTTTGATTTAGTTAGTTTTTTAAAAACAAGGGATAATAAGTGACTATGGAAAGTGCAGACAACTATTTAAAAAAATATATAAATTATGGTCTAATTTTGACTTGTTGTATAGATATCATTCGATGATTTTTTAAAATTATCACAAATTGTAAAATAAAATGCTTAGATCGTAGATACATATAAATACACAGGTGATTGTTTGGAAATGATAGGTTTTATTAGTTCGCAAACTTCACCGCGACCAACCGTAATTATCAGCGCCAAAATGGCGAAAATCAAGTAGACAAAGTACCAATAAGTATAGCCTATCCATTTATAGTTATCAGTGGTAAAGACCGATGACTATATGACCCGGAAAACACACTAGCGCCTTTTGTCAATGTCAAATGTAACAAAATCAATTTCGTACTGTAGCTGTCATGTCATATTTTTTCTTTTATGCTATATTCTATGATTAAATAGGTTTTATATATTTTTTGACAGAATTATTCGATAGCAGCGCTTCGTATTGAGCAAGAATATATTTTTTTAGTATAGTATTTTTCTTTCCAGAATTCAAAACGCTGCCAAAGGTCAAAGTCAGTTGTCCGTGGTGACCTCCATCTTGCGCAACGAAGGCGTGTTCTCCCTCTGGAAGGGCTTCCTGCCATACTACACCCGCCTCGGGCCACACACCGTACTCACATTCATATTCCTTGAACAGCTCAATACTGTTTACTTCAAATTTTATTAGGACAAAACTGAAACTGAATGTCGCAAATCACACTAAAATCTTAAAAAATATATCAGAAAAATAACAAAAAGTCATCTTAGTCTTTGGCTATAGAAGTGATATTTACTCTTTGTCAAATTATCAAAGATTAAATATCACTTTGAATTCAGAAGTTCAAAATATTAATTAGTCTTTGAAATAATTTTGACAAGTAAGCGACATTCGGCCTTTTTTCAATAAACTTAAAGTATATTTTTGTACAACAAACAGATACTGATAGTTTTAAAAGATTTTATATCGAAGTTTATAAGGTATCGAATACCACTGCTCCAAAGTAAAGTGTTTTACATAATGTAAGTAAACGTAAGATTATATTATGTATAAATTACAAACAAAACAATTTAACTCGAGTATACCATATGCAAATAACATCCTTGCAAGTGTTAAAATTTAGATTCAGTATTTTCTGTTTCGCTTTTACGTAGACGCTTTTATATAGAAAAGTTTCTGCTACAATTTTAGTAAATAACAAAGATCTTACATACATAGACAGAAATTGATAATTTTTAGTATTTTCTTCTTTTTTGTGAGAGACTTGGCATTGGTATTTTTGTGTGAAGAATGTTTTGCTTTAGAAAAAGATATATAAAATAATTCCATTTATGTATGTAATTCTTTGAAAACTAGTTGCTATTAATGTACAATAGTTTTAGTTCCTATGTTGCCATAAAGATTTAACAGCAAAAAATACGCTCAAAAGTGAAAAAATGCTATAATTATTGAAACTGACAAAATGAATTAAAAAAACACATTTTTTTTAATGTTATTTTTTTAAATAATAAATAATGAATATTTATAATTAATTTATTCGTTAAACGAAGTTAAAAAGTTCTATTGTTTTTTATTTATGGTCTTTGTGGTTCTTTGTTTGATCTGTGGTCGTTTATTTTTGGCGCGATGTCATATTGTATTTGTAAAATTCCATCTAACTAAACGCAACATGTGATATAATAGTTTATTGAATTTGATAAAGCTATATTTTTATAGAGGCAGTTTTATTTTTTATTTGTGACTAATTTTAGCGAGAGAATATTGTTAATAAAGTCTTTGTTAATGTTTGTTTATTATTTTACTACCTATACAAATTTAAAACGAGGAAAAAGTAATAAAAAAGATACTTCAGTGACAACCAAGTTGAAGAAAAAATGCTTTTTGACATGCTTTAGAAGAAACTCTAAGAGCTTGTCCCACCCCTGGCTGATAGAAGCTCAGCTAAAAAGTGTTGTCACTGTCAGATAGAGTACCAAATTCCGATGTTTCCATCATATATTTTATAAGTTGATTTGTTATCTGATTATTTACAAAAAATGTGGAACAGGCTCTTATACTTGGACTATATAATTTGGTGGAAAAAATAAGTACGAAAAGGCGTTGCCAGCCGCTAGCTCTAAGGAGAGGGTCATTTTAAAAATTAGTAAAAACTTATTTACAAGTAATGTTAGAGTTCTCTATGTGGATTTTAAGCATTTAATTACTTTGAACAAGTTTTATATGTTACCTGGCGATGCTGAAAGGATGCATAGGTTTTAGAAATAATCAGTTACAAGATCACAAATGAAGGCAACGCAATTAATCAGAATAACATGTTTACAAAACCACCCGCGTCTTAGACTAATACAGTTTATGACACCGGTAATCGCGTTAAACGTAACGGCGCGCATTTACCTGGTCGTCTATGTCATCAGTAAATCGTAAACATCGCCTGTTAATTCGATTAAGCAACATCAACAGTGGCCTATAGACAGCAACTTTAATGCACGGAAAATGACCGTAAATAAATATCATCATCCAATATGCAAATTAGGACAAAACTCAAAAGACGCCATAAACAATTTACCGTAGTTTTTATACTAGGTGGCAATCAAGCGGCCACCTGAATCTACCGTAATGGCGAAGCCACCGCTGCTCATAAACATCCGCAACTGCAGATGCGTTGCCTACCTTTAATCGACTAAGAAGACTCACATAAACAGGATATTTCCTCTTCTAATGCCTTCGGCGTAAAATCCACTTTTACTTCCCATCCTATCCTTTTAAGAAAAGGTGGAATGGAAAAGGAACTAAAGGCCTCCGGCACCATACGCATCAGACGAAACGCAGAATTGTTCCCACTTCACGCCTGTCTTCTCTGTGGTCGTGGTTGCACCGGCCGAGCCGACCCATTCCTTCGAAGATGTTAAAGCGGGCTCTACCACTGTCAAATTTAGTCGTTTCGTAGTTTCAATTTCGTCGTAACGTTTAAAATCGGCGCTATTCGTTTTTCAAGGCGAGTTTTCATGCGTACAAATCCCAGTACCATTGAAGCCGTACTAAGGAACGAGAATTGACAATGAACTGTAATAAAATATATTTAAACTTTCAAGGTTAGTAAAAAAGAAGTCTAAATAATTTGTCCTTCGATTGGAATTATAGTTAATATAATTTTTTTTAATATCACTGGACAACAAACAGAGGAGTAACCATAAAAAATAAGAGGTTCTTTTGTATGACTGTGTTTAAATCTGTACATCGTTACATTCAAAACAAAACTATCAACAAGTCTTAGTATAAGGGTCTTACCATGAAAAACTATTTCAAATACATTTTAATGTAAACGTTCATGAACTCTTTTATAGCGCGCAGCGCGGAATTTTGAAAAATCATTGCTATTGAAAAATTATTACGCGTAAGCTTACGAAATATGATCATGACCAATAAATAGTGAATTACTTATATCGTAGTGTGAACGTATTTATGATGAAACACATTACGTTGACGCCCAAGTGGTTGTCAGAGTTAGCTTACGTATTTAAACAGTCTCTAACTATATTTTTGGTAAATCTAATCCAGTCATACAAAACAAACAAATCAAGTTTACATAGTATGTCTTCGTCTTCGCAACTGAATGATACTTGAGGGGTTTCAATTAGTCGGAACACGAGCAGACACGATCGACCGCTCATATAGCGCAAACTCTACCAGCCACAACATTGTTCCAACTTAATTGTGAAAAAAAAACATTCATCGCATTATTAGTATAAAAAATTGCGTTTAATTAAAAGAATATAATACTATTTAATGGTATACATAATCAAGAAATTAAAACTATATGTGGTAAGGAATTATAAGATGTTCAATTTGTACCAGCATTTGAAGGCTAACGCGGAAGGTAGAGACAAAGAGTCGGAGACTACAGGACACGATAGATTCTACCAGGAGCGCTCGAGGTCCAGTTACAGAAAGAAGAAGAAGAGAGTAGCGTGTCGCAGGGCGCAGTCGGCTGCGGAACTCAATCCTCAATCTATAGCTGCAGCACAGAAGAGGAATGCTTTCAAAATGAGGTCCGTGTCTACTGATAGAGATGAGAGTGAAGGTATGAGTATTTTATTCTACTTCCGTTGTTTTGGCGCACCGGGTTTTCGTCCTCCAAATAACTTTATCATCTGTCATCTCAGTCATACCCTATTTGATCATGTCACCTTTCACGCAATCCATCTCTTTCTATGTCTACTTCTACCGGTGTGACATACTTATAACTAAGGTCCGTCTTGTTACATCCTTTTTAACTTTCCATATAAATATATTAGGCAATACCGCTGTGATATCACAATTTTCACAAAAAATATACATGTGTACTAAAACAGAAGAGAACTCTGAGCGGACGCCGCTGGTTGCGCAGAAGATTGACTCGCTTGCAAAACTGCTGTTCAACAAGTCGCTGATCGGAGGCTCCGGCAAGTCCTCACCCTCTGAGCCTACTTCCTCCCCCAAGTGAGTTACGCCCTTTAGTTTCACTTGCCTTCTGCATTTACAGATTCGCATGATTTAATTCTAAGTTCCTATGAATATATCAAATACTAAGCACGCACATTGCTGACTCGAGCTCTAAATCCAAGACATAAATATTATCATTTATTTTCACAGGACAGTTGAGGCATCGTTTGAGAGTTCTGTTGCACTGGCGATATGTTCGGAGTACCTCTCACAGACTTCTAGGTAAACAATAATATACATACACACTGCACCTTTCAACCTTTTAAAGAAATAACCAAACTAACAAAATAGAAAAATTATTTTTGTAGTAAATTTTTGAGTCTTCTTTAGGTACGAATTCAAAACTCATCTAGGTGCGATTGGGTCTCGACCGTACAAGCACTGGTTCATTATATACGACAACTCA
>NW_013525013.1:1045783-1052596 GCF_000836215.1 Papilio polytes | reverse complement strand
AACAGAATAAAATAACTACAACTATCATAATATATAAAACTAAATATTAATATATACTTTTAGTAATTAATCCAATATTTAAAAACAAGCAGAAGTAATAGATAGAAGAGTCATCTAACCAATCAATCTCTAGAAGTCTAGAAATAGACATATTACATTTTTTTTATATCATAAGGTAGCAAACGCGGTGGCAAAATCCACCAAAAATGGGAAGCGACCGCTGTTCGTAGACATTCTCAATAGCGGATGCTACCTAACCTTAATCGACGAAGGAGNNGTCTCCTCCACCGTCAAATCAACGTTCCTTTTCAATCCTATACTAATGAGAGAAAAAGGATGGAAAAAAGGGACTAAAGTTGGTCCTACATATAATATATTTCATTGATTTATTTCAGGCGACATTTTCCACTGGAACAAGACTTCACCGAAGTATGGGAGTGGTGATTACGATATTTCATCTAAACAGTATAAATATTTATTGTTTTAAATAAAAAATAAAATTAATTTTTAATAATAATGTCTTTGATTTTACATACCTGACTAATTATAAATACCAGTATAACATAACACTCAAACCTTTGTACTAGAGAGGTAGACAGATACGTTTAGAATAACGATTTACACACTCTAGCAATCTGAAATTTGATCTGTATACGACAGATTCTTGTTCCGCGAGATCGAACACAACTCGCTACTTCAATATCCATACATTTACATACATTAATTCTCGTTAATCTTACAGGTAATCGTATACCAAAACATTTTATTATCTCATACAAATTTGTAATTTTATGTACCAGTTACTATTATCGGTTAAATATATGTTAACTATAACCTTATGTTAAAGAAAAAATGTAAGGATTTGTATTTATGTAACGAATAAACTCAGAAACAACTGAACCAATTTAAAGAATTCTTTCATGTTTAGAAAGCCACATTATTCTTTTTAAAGTGCCTTCTTCTTTCGAATTTCGGCGATCATTAGGGCGACTTTCGTTCTTGACTCTTGACACCGCGGCTCTAAAAAGTGAACGGGTGCTCTTTCCATACCAGTGGCGTAGGTTTTTGAGCCACGTTCTTCTTCGACCTACATTATTACATTATTAGCTATAAACATAAAAAAAAAATGTCTTCTCATGCAAAGTGGGAACAGACCACTAGTAATGATATATGTTAATCATATCTTACTGATATCAAAATGCGAAAGTTTAGATGGACGGATGTATGTTAGAGTTTGCCTAAACTGCATAACGGATATCGATGAAATTTGGTTTAGAGGTAGAGCATAGTCTGATATAATAAGTACATGAGCTACTTATTTTTGTGTGTTTTTTTTTAATTCCACGCGGACAACGTCGCCGCGATTTATAGTATATGTCTCCTTCAAAGTATTTACATTGCAAAGTTAATGAATATTTCATGACATCTTAGAGAATAAATAAATATGCGTAAAGTTAAAAACAAAACATATGTCAACGAGCACTTCAATGTCAACTTTTACAGTTACAAAATGTCCAGCTGTGTATAGTATTCTCAGTTCGCATCCAGCAATGGTTTCGTAAAATTGTAAACACACCGCAAAAGCATAAAGTATGTGATCGTCGCAAGTTTTATTCTATAACAATAAAATGGCAGAACCACAGATACCGCGGTGGGCTAACTTCATCTTGGGAGGATTGAGTGGGTAAGTCATTGTTATACATCCTTTATCCTACAGTGGGTTGGCAGTTTGGCAATTTTCAATGTTCAATCTGTAATCACTCCCTTCCCATTTAGACTATACTGATTAGACCATGATCTAGGCTAGGTCTAAGGTAATGGGCTTATTCTTACAAGTTTTTATATATAAGAACTTAAGTTTTATATATATAGAAAGCTAGCCTGAGGCATCTCCTGGCGACGCATGCTTCTGACATATCCTCTTTTTCATACTTTCTCAGATCTAAAAGCGTTATATTTCTTAAAATGGATAATGTAAATGTAGTAGCCATTTATATTTCTTCTCAGTTTTTCATCCAAGATGATTGTATATTTATATTTCTTGTTGGATTATTTAATGATGATGATATTGCTTAAAATGTTTAGATGAAAGTGTTCGTAATGTCCGCTCTATAATTACATATTACTACTTGAATCACTTTGGTTCATGTAAGTGAAAACTACTCTAAAACCACATAATGGATGGTGCTGAAATTATTCGTGTTACATTATTGTTCCCTCTGTTATTTATTGCAAATGACAATGAACAGCAATGTTGTTTTAATACATGATTGTCGAATCATCGAGTCAATATCGAATTCTGATTTTATTAATATTTTACTAACAGTTTTGTATTTCATATGTACATAATTTATCCGACGTTCTTACGGTGAAGGAAATCGTATAAACCTTCACATATCGGCGAAGAAATTCAAAGATATGTGTGAAGTCAACCAACCCGCAGTGCAGCGTGGTTTACTTTGGCTTAGGCACCCTAACTTAGGGTACGCTCCGAGCCGCTTAGTGGGGACGTATAGTGAGCTGTGATGTGATGACATTGATAGTATCGACCTCGAGGAGAATAATTGATTTTTGTGTTATGTTAGCATGATGGCCGCGAGCGTTGTACATCCCGCTGACCTGGTAAAAACGCGCATGCAACTGCTGGGGCCCAGGGTGAAGCTGTCTACGGCGACTGTGGTGAAAAGGATCGTGAAGAAGGAGGGCTTCATCGGCTTCTACAGCGGCCTGTCCGCCTCGCTCGTTCGGCAGGCCACCTACACCGCCGGCAGGATGGGCTGCTTCTATTCCCTTCTAGACTTATATAAAGGGTAAGCGTTGTCATGTATTGACGGCGAAATTATAGATACAAAAAAAACGAGAATATAGATATTTGTAAAACAAGATTAGTGTCATGACAGGTGTCAAATCGTATGCCAGAGGTCAAAGTACTGGCAGTAGTCCAGCCTTTTCTCATTAAGAAGGTAATTGCATTGGCCAAGTGGGAGATGTGTGTATGATGGTCTGTTTAATTAAGCAACATGTTGCAGTCAGTATGGCACCCCGAACTTCGTTGCCAAACTGGGGCTGGCATCGATGGCGGGCAGCGTGGGCGCCGTAATAGGCAACCCGGCGGAGATCGCTCTCATCCGGATGACGGCCGACGGCCAAATGCCGCCGGAGAAGAGAAGGAATTACAAGAACGTCATCGATGCTCTCTTCAGGTTTGATGTGATATGATACCCAGAGAGTTTTACACGTGGCTCGTAAGGCAGACCAGTAACCATGTGCCCTGTTCAGGATTGTGCGCGAGGAGGGTCTGATGGCGCTCTTCCGAGGGGTCGAATCCACCGTCACCCGGTCAGCCATCGTCAACGCCGCGCAGCTCGGCGGGTACGCACAGGTAAGTACCTTTGTCCCACACTTACACAACAACCAGTAGCTCATTGAGATCCTTGATGTCGTTTAGGTAATGTCCCAAAGGAAGAATATAACCAACATATCTACCCTCACATTATTCATACCATGCCTTTATGTAGACAAAAATTTTAACCTTATCGACAAAACAGAACTTTATATCCATAACTGTAATTTTGTCACATACTATCTTTTACCTGGTGATGAAAATTGTAACGTGTTTTACGGCACTAACTGCACTGTACGCAATAGGCCCGTGAGATGCTACTGCCGATGATGGGCGAAGGTATCGGACTGCACTTCGCGTCTGCCATGGTCTCAGGCTTAATCACCACTTTCGTCTATCTGCCCGTTGACATCGTCAAGACCAGGTACGACCGTAAGTCAAGTGACAATATGCTGCTAGTAATACCATGCATTAGACTAGTATTGCTAGCATCGAAGACCTGTTTGTAAAGACAAGATCTATTCGCTAATGAAAGCCGACTTCCAATAGTGGAAAGGCACTAGAAAAAGATATCAAATACATCCGCGTAGGCATGAGCGTCGCTAGTCAATTTTGGGGAAGCCCATTATCAAAGGGAAGAAACTTAGACTCAACGGGGAAGGCTTGCAGGTCGTATGTTCCCGGGGTCATTAATTTCAAATGATTATTCCAGGGTACAAAACGCATCAGAGCCCACAAGTCAGGTAAAAGAACTTTTCCAAATCATCAAGAACGAAGGTCCTCTCAAGTTGTGGTCGGGGTTCGTGCCGACGTACACGAAGTTGGGACCGCAGACTATACTCCTTTTCTTATTCCTCGAGCAGCTCGTTGGACTTTACACGAAATTTAATCGACCCCCGCCACCTCCTAGCAAAGGGAAAAAGCAGTAATGTATAGTTTGTCTAATTAACGTTGATTAGTTTGATGGATCACGCATATAAATTTATATGAAGGTATACGTACTCAAAAGACGAGTATCATAGTGACGACCATTAACGCATAGCGAACAACTATGGACTATCGATACTCGGTTTAATAAATAAGTATTTTATAATTCAAATATGAGGCAGTTTCAGTAGTGAATTTCGATGACAATAATGTTAACGAAATCCACTAAAATTATGCACGACCGTGTTAAATAAATAGTAATAAATATCTATTACTTTCATTCTTTGTGTCTGTCTGTTTTTCTAATTATTGATTTGAGTTTGCACAAACGAATGAAAAAACAGTTTTTACTACTATAAATGTAAAAATGTGAAATCGAGGATTCTGACCTGATTTAAAACCCATCACTATTAAATTGTCAAACTAATCATCATTATTTAGACATACTATAGTGTGTATTTTTTAAATAAATAAATAGAACTTTTAGTGCCACAAAAACAAGCTAGAAATGAAATCTTACATACATCAACATTAAAGCTAGTAAAAAAAGAAAATGTGACAAAAGGCGGCATTTTGTGGGTCTAATGCCCATATTGTCAAAAACTACAAGAATGCTGTAATTACAATGAAGATAGTGTAAGTTCCAGTTTAGTTGAGATTTGTAAATGCACAAAAGCAAACTAGAAATTAATAAATACGATAATAATAAAAATAAAGTTGACGTCTTTGAATGTTGCAGTTTTTCTGTAGTTTTTTTGTACTAAGAAATTAAAGCAACAAAGGCCGCCATCTTTAAAATTACCATCGTTGAAAAATGCCTTATCGAAATATACATAAACTTCAAATTTGTTTGTCAAATTAAGGTATAGATCTACATGGATCAGAAGGCAGCAGGTTATTTTAAAAGACACATAAAACTTACCTTTTCATTAATAGCACAGCCCATCTTTAGAAAACTATTACTGAGTAACATAGGCTATATTGTTTTAAGCATTTAAGAAATAAAGGTCTTCTCGGGGATAGACCACTAGTAATGCTTTTAAGTTAGTCTTATCTTCTTATCATATTATATCTAATATTATAAAAGCTAAAGTTTAGATGGATAGATGGATGGATGTTTGTTAGAGTTTGGAGCCTAAACGGCTTGAAGGATTTCAGTAAAATTAGGTATAGAGCCAGAGGGTAGCCTGGAAGAACATATAAGCTATTCGCTTTTGTTTTTATTAATTCCACGCGGACGGAGTCTCGGGCGAAAGCTAGTACTATTACAAATGCAAAAGATGGACGCATAATCGTTAGAGTCTAACATGCTAAACGGACCTCGAAGAAATTTGGCATAGATGTAGAGCATAGTCTTGAAGAACACATAGGCTACTTACTTTTTTATTGTAATTCCACGCGGACATAGTCGCAAACAAAAGTAGTATGTACCTTCAGTGTTTACATTGAAAAATTAATGAATATTTCATGAGATCGCAGATAATAAATGAATAAGCGTAAAGTTAAAAACAAAACATATGTCAACTAGCACTTCAATGTCAACTTTTACATTTACAAAATGTCCAGCTGTGTATAGTATTCTCAGTTCGCAACCAGCAATGGTTTTGTAAAATTGTAAACACACCGCCAAAGCATTAAGTATGTGATCGTCGCAAGTTATATTCTATAACAATAAAATGGCAGAACCACAGATACCGCGGTGGGCTAACTTCATCTTGGGAGGATTGAGTGGGTGAGTCATCCTTTATCCTACTATAGGTTGGTAGTTTGGTGATTTTCAAAGTTCATTCTGTATTTACTCATCATCATCACCAGCTAGTGAGCTGACCGTGCCCCTCGGTGGGGACGTATAGTGATAAGTCCCCACCGAGGGGCACGGAGCCTACTCTAAGTAAAGGAAAGACTAGGCCATAGTCACCCACGCTGGCCCAATGCGGGTAGGTTGACTTCACACATATCTTTGTATTTCTTCGCCGATATTTGCATGCATCACGATGTTTTTTTTCTTCGTAAGAACGTCGGCTAAATTATGTACATATGAAAATTTGAAAAATCGAAAATCACCTTGGTACACGGCGAGATTTGAACCCAAGACCTATAGATTACAAGTCAAGTGCTTACCAACGAGCCAGCGACGACGCTGAATTTACTCCCTTCTTACAAATGCTAGACGATACTTAAGACTAGGTCTAGGATGTTGGTCTTATTCAAAGTGCTCTTTATATATTTACATTTATAGAGTTTATACGGACATCCACCCTCCCCTGACGATGCTTGTTTCTGACATATCCCCTTTTACATACTTTTTTCAAACCATGTAGATATTCAAATTTCTTCTAAGTATACATTGATCAAGATGCTTCCTATTTGTATTTCTTCTTTGATTCTTTAATGATAGTAAACATGCATAAAATATTTGAATGAACGGGTTCGTAGTGTCCTCTCTATAACTACTTAAACCTAAGTAATCGATTTTAATTGTATCATGTAAGCATGATGGCAGCGAGTGTTGTCCATCCTGCTGATCTGGTAAAAACGCGCAT
>NW_013525013.1:1037087-1044786 GCF_000836215.1 Papilio polytes | reverse complement strand
AAACGTTCGTTATATTCTTCATCTGAAGAATATAACAAATCTACCCTCAAATTAAACGTCATACCACGCCTTTATGCAGACGAAAATTTTAACCTTATCGGCAAAATAGAATTTTATACCTTTTGCCTGGTGACACAAAATGTATCGCGTATTGCTTATACAATCGTGTTTTACGGCACTTTCTGCACTGTACGCAATAGGCCCGTGAGATGCTACTGCCGTCGATGGGCGAAGGCATCGGACTGCACTTCGCGTCTGCCGTGATCTCAGGCTTCATCACCACTATCGTCTTTCTGCCCGTTGACATCGTCAAGACCAGGTACGAATGTAGAAAATATACTGCTAGGAATACCATGTAGGAAGTAAACTAGTATTGGTAGCGTCGAAAATGTGTTTGAAAAGATAAGATATATTCGCGACAGAAGCCCAATGTCTAGGAAAAGAATCTAATCTTAGAATTAACGGAAAGGTAACTAATTTGTAGGTAGTATGTGCCTGATCTCACTAATTTCAAATAATTCTTTATTATAGGGTTCAAAACGCATCGGTGCCCACCAGTCAGGTAAAAGTGCTTTTCAAAATAATCAAGAACGAAGGTCCTCTAAACTATGGTCTGGCTTCGTGCCGACGTACACTAGGCTCGGGCCACAAACTGTTCTCCTTTTCCTATTCCTCGAGCAACTCGTCGGGCTCTACTTGAAGTTTAATAAACCACTGCCACCTCCGGACAAAGGAAAAAAATAAATAATATATGGTAATATAGTTTGTCTAATAAAGGTGAATTAGTTTGATAAACCATGTGTATAAACAATCGAATTATGAAGGTAAATGCCGTACTTAATAGAAGGGTACATCACTACAATAAGCGCATCACTAAGATTGTCAAATCAAACGTCAAACTACTGTCAAAACAATCAATATAGTGTAAGTTCAAGGTTAATTGAGATTTGTAAAAAGAAAGCAAAACAGAAATTAACAAATGTAAAAGTACTGTAAATAAAATTGACGTTGTTGATAATTGCAGTTTTTCTGTAGAATGAGTTAATAACGTTTTGTACCAATAACAGCAGTGGCAGTGGCCGCCATCTTTAAAATCACCATCATCGAAATACATGTCTTATCAAGAGATACATAAACTTTAATTTTGTTTGTCAGGGTGAGGTATCCTCTCTAATCGCTGCTATTTCGTGACCTAGGCTAGGTTTAGAATGGGAGGTAACTAATAATATGCTCTTATTCGAAGTCGTTTTTAATATCTTTCAATACTTTTCAAATTTCTGGCGGGAGGGAAGGAAGGTTCTCTCTTTTGGCCCTTCTGGCGACATCCATTTCCTAATTGTAGTTATGTACAATGTTAATTAAAGAAAACACATATACAACCTTTATTTTTTATTAATAACACAGCCCAAGTTAAAAACTAAAAACTTAAAATGGAATCTTTAGAACTAAGAAATAATTATCAACTACTTATTTTCAGTTTGTGTATCACAAATTACGACAATTTATATTTGTTAAAGGCGGTTTCATATAACATTTAAATTAAAACAAAAGCCTAAGTAAAAGCAGATTTTTTTTTATATTCGCTTCTACTCACCACCATAAATTACTTCTCGTTAAAAATACAAAAAGTGTAAGAAATCCAGGAAAACATAAATCCAACCTTTTTATAACTAAATAAATAGAATTGGTCAGTTAAAAAGTGATTTGCAGTTACAAACTACTCGAATCGTCAATTATAAGCTATCATTTATTACAATAACGCTAGTCAATTTTTTGACATAAAACAAACTCCTTAGCAACCACTGACCACTACAAATAGACAGGCTATTAGAAGTATTCGATGCCTACTTGATATTCATCATTTTAGTGGTGATTCAAACTAACAGAGATAGATTTATTTGTCAAGACGCCAGGCATATAAAGTCGAAGCAAAAGTCATCCAAGCAATGACCTATCTATTTATAAAGATCGTAATCTAATACCCAGTAATACAAGTTAATACAGATTAATATGAGTATACTTATAAATATATTTGGCACGTTCTACCATGAAGATAGCAAGGACTTTGTGGTGTGATTTGTGATCAGCCGTAAGCCACCTCTTCGACGATTGTCTCCCAGGATTCCGTGGAGTCAGTCTCCCACGAGCCCTCCTCGTCCTGTTCACCCAGCTCGTCGTAATACGCAAGCTGGGGACAATGTGTGTTCGTATAACGAAGTATATACTCCATTTGTCTGTCAGATATCTGTATGTTTGTGGGCCCTAATCTTAAAACCGGCTAAACGGATTTGGATGCGGTTTTCACTAATGTACAGTGTTAATTTCACTTAAAATTTAGTACTTTCAGTTCAAAGAAAATAATAAAAAATTGTAATATAACAACTTTTAAAATATTACTTATATATTGTGTAAATTACTAAGCTTTAGGGGATTTAGGATCCACGTTGTGAGCTACAAAGACTTTAACTGGTGGTGAGTTTCGCTATAAAAGGCGAAGACCGCTGCCCATAGACATCCACAACTACTGATGCATTCCCTACTTAGTCTTCGAAGAAGGAGACGCGACATTAAGAGGATATCCCTTCTCTAGGCGTCTCCTCGACCGTCAAATCCACTTTACCTTCCCATTCCTTCCTTATAAAAAAGGGTGGGACTAAAATGGGGTTTCCGGCACATAGTTACCTCGTTCTCATGCAGACGATGCACCGTGTGGACGCGTATCTGGAACATCCAGGCGTGTCCGAGCAGCGCCACGGTGCCGCTCAGCAGCAGCGGCATGCTGTACCGGCAGCGCCACGCCAGCCGCATCAGGAACATGAAGAGGCTCTTCCTGCCGCTCATCATCACTATAAAACAATATCCATTGATAGATCCCGCAGGTCGTTTGCTTAGCTCTTATAAAAAAAATTAGAAACGTTAAAATATACTGTTATTTTAACGCCGTGATCCAGAAATATGCTGTTTATTAATTCCCCGACATTAGTTATGTTACTCATAGATAAATTGCCTTTCTAATGGGGAAAGAATTTTTAAAATCAGCCCAGTAGTTTTTGAGTTATTTCAATACTAATAGATAGTATAGAAGTATAGACTAACTGTTCCTGTGCGGATTCCTTCAAATTCCGTCCAATTCTCAATCGCAAAGTTCAAATTCAAACGAAGGCATACATTGGGTACCAATGACCGAATCATGGCAATCTTGCTCCCTTGATGTTGGTAGCATGTAGTTTATGGTCCCACATAAAGGTTTTTTCCAATGTATTTACCCCTTTTAATAGCTTGTAAATATATAACCTAAAGAGTGTTAGTGTAGGGCTTTTTATTTTAAAATATGCTGTGATTGCTGACATCCTACGCAACGAAGTAGTATGTGTTTACTATGTGCTGTTAGCAATCACAGCATATTTTTTAATAATTCTTTTTAATGTCCCTTAGCTATTTTGTATTTAGTCAAATTTAGTTTCACTGACTCGCAAATATATATCATTGTGTACTTCTAACTAAATAGAAATAGTGAAGACTAGTACTTGATTAGATAAAAAAGGTGAAGGTCGAAATATGTATGTTTGGACATTGTATGAATGTAACTCATATTAGTGGGTTTAATATTTAGGGGGTTATTAAAAACAAAACACAATTGATTTGCAAGTTTTTATTGTAAATATGAATTGCATTCATAAATGTGCAGTAAATAAAATAAGAATGTGCATAAAATGCGCCATGTTGTGACATCATAGCTGTCAAATCGAAAACAGTCCGGAAACTGATATTTTAAAATAATATCTATTTTTAATCTGTAGTTGTGAGAATTAAAAAAAGAAGAAAACATTTTTGTTGGAATATGTATTTTTCTTAGATATATAAAAGTAATTAAAATGCACATTCTTATTCAAAATTAATTAGTATAGAATAGAATATATGAAAAATATTAAATAGGGATTCTTGAACTGCTTGAATGGCAATTTATTAGTAGTGTACTATTTTTTTTTCTACATAACCAGCATTAAAGATTTCAGTATACAAAGAGTTTCCATATTTTTATAAGCCTAAAGTAATTTTTATAGGAATGTAAAAATGTAATGTGAAACACATAAAGCATTAAAGTATACATTGTAGTTTTTTAGTACATTTAAAGACAACTTCTAAGCTACTAAACAGGATATAGAGATTCTATAAGTTGCATTTACTAACATTTAATGCCACTACAATAAAAAATTGGCAGTTGTTAATATATTCATTCATCGTCAAAATAATCGACATGCTCTCCGGGAGTAAACTTCCCAGCTTGGAGAACTTTCATACATTTCCGAGCAGTCATATCAGGTTTTAGTAATACACCTTGATTTTTAAATGACGTAAACACATCCCTTAAGTTGTCATTAACTGCTTCCGTTAGCACATAATCAATCATAGATGTCTCCACCGGTCCCGGGGAGTAATTCAACACTTTAATGTGCTTTTTCTCTTCAGCCAGTACTTTAAAATACATCTCTCTAGCGGCTTTACCGCTGCAGTAATAAGCCATACCACTCATTGGCTTGATAGCGCACAAAGATGTTACATTCACAATAATAATTCTATCCTCAACGGACTCAAAAATCTTTAAAAACTGAGTATTCAAAGATATAACTTTAAACACATTTAGATCGTAATATTCTGCAAGTTCATTAGAGTCTTCAATCCGTGAAGTCTCTATAGCCAGATTGCCCAAAGATCCAACATTGTGGAAAATTAGACAAGTTGCAAAATCATTCACTTTGTAACCTTCGAGAGAATTTACAATAACATCATTCATTTCTTTAGTTGTTGCTTTACCCAAATCAATTGATTTATAGATAGCTTTTACGTTATCAGATTGACACATAGAAGCAGTTTTAGCCAATTCGTCCGCTTTACGTGCTAAAAGCAACATAAGTGACTTCGGGCCTAATAGCTTCGCTACTTCAGCGGCAATCGCACGACCTATACCTTGGGAAGCACCTGATACGATGCAATAAGTGGGCCCCGACAGATCAATACTACAAGATGAGGATGCCATTTTTACTTACAATATTATTTAACTAATTTAATTACTCCTGAAGCAGTTTCTCTTCGTCGGTGTCTCCGATGACTGGATCCAGATCACAGCCTTCACGCAGCAGACGATTGAGACAGTCAGCTCTGTAGGCAGATAAGTTCTCAACAACTTTATTCTTTGATCTGACAGCCTTCAGTTTCCTTTCTGGAAAATATCAATAAAAATTGTTACATGAATGATTTTTTTTTTATAATGTCTATTAATGTTGAACAAATTAAAAAAGAAGTAATACTAGAATTAAAGCAATGCATTAGTTTTATTAAAAAGAGTTTGAAAACTATACAAAATAAACTATCACAAGAATTAAATTAGAGAAATTGTTATTTAACATTATTATGTAAAGTGGATTGTAAATTGTCTAGATTTTTTTCATTGTGAAGAAGTTAGAAAACCATAATGAGTATATTAACTATGTCATTTGAAAAATTTACTAACTTATGAAAACTATAAAAGTGTAGTTTAAACTAACAAAACGAGGTACACACTGAACAAACCATACACTCAAAGTAATAATTAACACATTGTATTTGAACCTTGATAACCCTTGTTTATCACCTAAATCTAAACAACTCTATTATCTAATATTTTATACCTAAAATAGCGAGATATTCAGCGGAATCTGACAGTTTCTCGAAACCTTCAGAGGGCTTGAAATTATCCTCAAATGCCGATACTTTTGACTCGCTTACAACTTCGCAGCCCCACGGATCCATCAAACTCTGTAACATGAGTTTAAACAGAGATAATATAAAATTATTAAGCAAAGACAACTTTATTTTACTACGCCAAGTACAAGTGATGAATTATTTTTGAGAACTTACTTTGAGACTTACAACCTTTCAAAGGCTGATATATTGTATGTACGTCAGTAGCGATTGGTTGAACTCAGATCATGAGAAATTCAATCTAGATATTAAGCAAAATCGACAAAAACTTGAAGTATGCTGTAAGCACCAATGCAAAGTTTGACATTGAGAAATATGACAACTCAGTTCAGTCAAACAACTCTGTAAATTCCTTGACCTCTATTCATAGATAGGCTATATTCTGTGATTTTTGTGCCAATGTGGTATTTGATTTTCGACAATGTGCTGACAGCTAACTTTGGTTGGTATGTTAATCGGTGGTGAGTATACTAACTGGTATAATAGAAATAAGTAATTATTTGTTAGTAGCATTAACAGCAATTACCATGCGCTTTTAAGTCGGACCGATGTAAAAACTGGTAAAAACTATCATTTCCAGGTGGCAACCTGTCCATTTCTATAGAAGTCAGAGATGAGAGACAGAGATTTATCTACAGATTATAAATAATATAATGATAATAATAAAGCCTTTATTGCCTTTTTTGGCCTGTGTCCGAGGACAGATTATAAATAATAATATAAATTAAAAGGAAAATTAATTAATCAAATGTATTAAGAGATTATAAGTTAATCAATAATTTAACTACCATGTTTTTATTTGCAACACAATTTTAATTCATATTCTAAAAGCAAGTCTGGACCTTAGGTATTCTTCAATAATCTACTGATAAATCATGTAAAATAGTAATTAAATTAAATTGAATCATAAAAAAAATGGATTTTAACCAGCTCTGATAAAACTAGTCTAGTACTAGTAGTCTCGAAATCATCATTATTCATCATGTTTATCACTTCCTTAGAGTTTTTAAAAAAGCGCCATCTGTTGTTCCATCTTAACAAATGGTGTAGCGCAAAAAAATTTTTCATTTTTCGGGGCTGAGTAAGGAGTAAGCAATATGTGTTTGTCGGTATCGGTATCAGCAAGCAAGCAAGCAGCAAAAAATATGGGTTACAGTGAGTTACAGAATAATTTTGACAATTTTAGGTGGGATCCCTATTATCCTCTTGAATGGGCCAATGTCCCCGATTTTAACAGCATTATTTTTGTATTATACATTGAAGAGTAATTGGACAGCACATGTTTTATTCAAACTCTTAAATTCAAAGTTGATGTTCAAAACAATTACTTTTTCTTGTTAATAAATTGCTGTTGACTTTAATTTTAGCAGCGGATAGACGAAACCACAACAATCTCAAGACTACTAGAGTATATAAACAAAAGACGCCTATTTTGTTAGAGAACACGGGGGCAGGTGTATGGGCATTACGTTTAAGTTTTGTTACGAAAGCTTTTAAAATATTACAAATTCATAACAAAGAGGCAATCTCGCGTGGCTGTGACGTAACTACAACGCCCTCTGCAGCAGCAGCCGAAGTACACAGTCGCACAACGAGCCGGCTGGAGTGGTGAGTGGAGTATCAACTGTAAATTACAAACACTGAGTGGGCTGCCTACTCAAAATGCTTTGAGACATATCAAGAGAGCGAAAATAAACTTTACTGTAGTATGATAAAGTTTCTAATCAAACAAAAGCTGCGTTCCGCTGTTCGCAAAATAATGTTGTAAACTCTAAATTATACTCTATTCCAGTGTAGTAAGTGCTAATTTCGAATAAGCGAAACGTAATGATACAAGCACTTTTCATGGAGCTGCGAGCGAACGGTCTCACTAGACGCAGCCGCCTCTCTCCGCGTCCCGCAGTACTTCCCCCCGCACACTTCGTTGCCCCGCGCGTGTCGCGGTTGCAAAGATTAA
>NW_013525013.1:1032721-1034659 GCF_000836215.1 Papilio polytes | reverse complement strand
ACTAGGTATTATTTATACATGTAATGGCTTAACCAAGATAAGAGACTTGGTCCACAATATCTACCTATAAAAACTGGTACGCGATAAGACAGAAATGAACAATTATTATTATGATTTTTTTTAAATTCATAAAATTTAATAATTAAAATTGTTACATGCATTTTTAATTAAATTAGTTTTATAATTTGCATTTTTCAGTAAAATATTTTATTTTATTTTTTAACGTAAATCAGTAATAAATTATTGCAATATGATAATTTTAAACATGTAATTAATGCAACAGGAAACTCTTTTTAATGTTATTTACGCATTGTGATTTTAAATGAAGTTAAAATTTGCATACGAAATAAATAAAAAAAAAGTGTTTTTGCCGATTGTATAGGTAATTCCTTTACAAAATACTATGTTTATTGTACCTATACTAATATTATACAGAGGAAAACTGTTTGACTGTAATGAATAGGATCTAAAACTACTAGGCCGATTTTAAAAATTCTTTCACAGTTAGAAAGGTAAATTATCTGTTAGTAACAGGATATATTTTTTCATTTCTTTATTGTTATTTTTTATAACCCATATTTCTTTATTTCTTTTTTTTATACAATACATTTTACATTTGATATAAAAATAAAATAAAATATATTAAACTATTATTATTATTATTACGCGGATGGAGTTGAGGGCAAAAGCTAGTAATTAATATATTTGTGTAGTAGTCACGAGAATATGCTTATTTTATCATAAAAAAATAATCTTGGGATAACCGAGTACATTATTGCAAATTGTGCTTATGTGCTAGGTCTTAAATTTTATAAAAGACCACAGTTTTCACGTTAAACAATTTTAAAGTAACTATATTAGTGGTTAATTCGCTAGCCGTGTAGACAGACCCTTAACTTGTAACCATATATCAAATTTGTCGATTAAAAAACACATAAAAGTTACGCGAGTAAACAACAAATACTTTTTTATCTAATTATATGAAATTAAATTAATCTAATAATGAAGTTATCGATTATTTTTAGGTAATTTTGATGTTAAAACTATACGAATTTTTAAAGCAGTATCATAAGACAGTTTTTGTCGCATAATAAACAACCATTGTTATTGTGTATTGTAAAATATACACGTAATAAAAATAAAAATATTAACATTTATGTGGGCAAACCCTTGTATCGCTAAAAAAGTCATAAAAAATTCCAGTTGGGTCACAATGTAAATTTTATAAGATTTTTTAATAATATAGTCTTTATTCCAAAATGTTCAAGTTTGATTTTAACTTGAACATTTTTAGATATAAAATTATTTAGTACTTAAATCGATTTACAATAATATAAATTCCAATTCTGACAGGTATAGGTTTCAAGAATTAGGAATGTGGGAAAAGTTAAGATATGTCCCTAAAATGTTATTAAGATTCTATGATACGAAATAAGTATATTAGAGGAAGTTTGAGAGTAGCCCCAGTGGTAGAGAAGGTAAGGAGTAAAAGGTTAGCATAGGATGGGCATGTTATGAGGATGAATCGCATGTAACAAGGAGAACGTTAGATATGAGTGTGGAAGGGTACATCGGTAGAGGTAGACCTAGAAAGAGATGGATGGATTGCGTAAAAGGTGACATGATCAAAAAGGGAGTGATAACTGAGATGACGTATGATAGAGTCATGTGGAGGACAAAAACCTGTTGCGCCCTACGGGAGTAGGATAAGGAGAAAGATGATGATGTTATTAATATTCTATGTGGATCACTACGATTCTTCATTCCTTCTGGAAGAAAGTATGAATAGATTGTGTGAAAGAGGATATGCTTTAGAAGGGAGTGGATTCAGATATGATGGTTGATAGAGATGTATGGAAGAGGACATATTTGCGTTGCTAATATCGAAAATCGCATTTAAAAATTGTCTGTCTGTGTGTCCGCAAGCCGCGTTTGTTC
>NW_013525013.1:1024407-1032538 GCF_000836215.1 Papilio polytes | reverse complement strand
TCAGAGGCTTACCAAGGCTTCTCTATAACGCGATATTTAACTTCCGCTAGTCTCGTATTTATGTAGATTCCCTGCGTACATTTCTTATCCGATATCCCACGAGTTGTGACAATATTAATAGACCTTTATAATTCAGCAATGAAACGATTTTTTTTTAAATTGAATATTTCATTATGCTTATGGACATGTTATGCGACGAGACGATGGACCTGAAAGTGTTAAGAATGAATGTGAATGGCTTCAAAGGAAGAGAAAGACCGATGAAAGTATGGATGGATTGTGTAAAAGAGGATATGCTTAATAAAGGAGTGGATTCAGATATGACGGCTGATAGAGATGTATGGAAGAGCAGCACATACATACAGCACATTTCTTCCAGACTATGTTTTATATCTTTGCTAAATTTTTGCCAGTTTTGTTGAGTCGTTTACAAGAGACGTAGTAACAAATATCCATCCATCTAAACTCTTGCATTTATAATATTAGTAAGAAGTATGATGGTTGTTTTAGGTGCGTTTTTTAATTAATTTGTAAATCGGTTGTTATAGTTGATTAAATATTATGAAATTTATGAAATTGTGAAAGAAAGTTATATAATATTTTTTATATTTAGCGTACAAAGACTGTTCAAAGACTAGACTTTAAAAGATAAGGCACTTTTATCAGTCTTATTTAAGATGTACTCGCGAAGGTCGAAGATATGACGCACGGCAGTTTTTGTCAATATATATGAAAAAATAATAGATATTTTGTATGTAAATTATTTTATTTATGTCAATGATTGAAGATAGATTCGCAGGTTTCCATGTAACAGTGGTAGTGCCCGCTTTAACATCTTCGCACGAATTGGCCGGCTCGTCCGGTGTCACGACCACATAAAAAACAGGCGTGAAGTGGGAGTAATTCCGCGTTAAGTCTGATGAGTGTGGTGCCGGAGGCCTAAATTTAATCCCTTTCCCTTTCCACCCTTTTCTTAAGAGGTAAGGATGGGAAGGAAAAGCGGATTTGACGGTGGAGGAAACGCATAGGAAGTGAAAATATCCTCTTTATGTGCGTCTCCTCCACCGTCGTTTAAAGGCAATGCATCTGCAATTGCCGATGTGTATGGGTAGCGGTCGCTTCGCCATTTCGACGGTTTCACGTGGCCGCTTGCTCGTTTGCCACTTTAAAGTATAAAAAAAATACTGATTAAATTTTTATCACATTTGCTATCAAGGCAAGGAAAGTTTGACAATTGGAAGAAATTTAAGATGTTAACATATTACGCAGTTAATTGTTATTGATGTAAAACAATCCTTAAAGTTAACACACTAAGGTTGATATTACAGAGTCATTGTATAATACAATGTTGTTTGTTGTGTCTGTACTGTATTCGTTATCTTATGACGCGTAATGAAAACAATTTTATCGGTTAGAGCAGAGGTCAGCTGTGGCTTTTACACTTGTACATATTAAATATGCCATAACAGTATAGAGTTAAGTGGTCTCCTTAGTGTACAATTAGTATGATCACTTAAGTAAGCAAGTTATGTGTAAATTGATACGCCGTCCGTTATCACGTGAATGTGCGCAGCAACTGGTCTTCTTATCGATATACGGCTGCCGTTTGATTATCACAATACACGCGAAAATAACGTGAGAAGTTTTTTTAATATCATAAGATGGAAAACGAGCACTGAATACGCCAAACTAAAGCGACCACTTCCCATAGACATCCGAAATCACAGATGCGTTGCCTACACATCGATAGTGGTAGAGCCCGCTTTTACATATTTGCACGAATGGGCCGACTCGCCCGGTGACATACCACGATGAAAGAAGACAGGCGTGAAGTGGGAACAATCCTGCGTTTCATCTTATTAGTGTGGTGTCGGAGGCCTTTAATCCCTTTTCATTCCCGCCCTTCTTATAAGAAAAGGATGGAAAAGGGACGTGGACTTAACGCTGGAGGAGAAGCATAAGAAGGGGAAATATCCTCTTTTTGTGCTTTCCTGCTCCGTTGATTAAGGGTAGGCAACGCATCCGCCATTGTGAATGTCTATGAGACTATACTTCGACACGCACAGTGAATTGCTCTCACTTCACGCCTTTCTTCTGTGTGGTCTTCCGTGCGACGTAGTTAAAGCGGGCTCTACCACTGTTAATGGTATTGTGCACCAGACAGAAGACTGAAGCCACCTAAGATTGAAACCGCCTAAGTGTTTGACTTGATAAATACTAATGTAATTTGAACACTCGATTCAGCAATTACTACTTAACCACTGAAAAACATTGCAGTTTGTTGACATTTTGTATTATAATACAACGGCCTATTTGTAGAACAGATTTTTTTCATTTTATCGCAGTCTAAGAGCGCTGCACACCTTTTACAAAACTATCGTAGAACTGTTGTGCGATAGTTTAGTCAAATTTGTGCGCCCGCTCTTAGTTTTACAGATGTGTATAACTTGATGCTTGAAATGACGTAACGGTCTAACAGCTGCTCTTATAGAAAACTCACGTATACTTTTAGCTATATCATTCCGACGCTCGCTGTTAACAGACAGACAGACCGGTCAGTTTTTTATGTTAATATCTTTCGGCGCCATGCCTGTCTTCCGCTATAAGCGCCGGACTAGTCTGTGAAAATTGTTGCGTGTTATACGTCGAAACTTTATAATAATTTGTAAAATGCAATATAGTGCATAGAAATTAAAATAAACATCGAATTTTCATTATTAAGTACTTTTTTCAAAATGTTAACTTGTGAAAATGTTACCTTACAAAGAAGTTATCGTTGAAAAAATGTTTATTGTGTCCAGTCTATGTATCTCTCAAATGTGTACTTTTACATCGGAAACATAAATTTATACTTGAAATACGAATTAAATATCGTTAAAAAATGCTGGCAATAAAAATATGAAAACTTGAAAATAGAATGTCTAAATAAATTAGGTATAATTTTAAAGTGAAGATCCGCGTTTTTTAAATTAAATATAGTTTTTTTTTTCATCGACGCATCAACGAATCACGTTTCGTATTGGAATGATTTACTCGGCTATCAAAGTTTTTAGTTACGCGTTATTACCAGACGGTTTTTGACGCATGCGGAATTTCATATTAATTACGCTTAGACGTGATGTTTTTTATATTAATTGGGACCAGTCAGCGATGCATTAGCGTCTATAAAATACAGATTTTCGAGATTTTTTTTACAATGACGTCATCGATAATTTGTACTAGATTGGTTCAGCGTCCTTGTCGAATGTAAGAAACGCAATATCACACCAATTTGGATGAGGATACAAATACACTCCCCTTTCGTGCTAGGCCCTCAGATTGTTTTTTTGCTATTGCGGCATATTCGAAAAAAAAAGATAAAAAGAACTATGTATTTTCAGACAATACTGTAATCGTAACAATTTCTATTTAGATACCAAGTTTATCAATTTTCGCCAGAATTGGCGCGCTTATCCTATACTTCATATTGACATTTACAGATGTCATAGGGATGGGACGTATATGCCAATGATCTAGTGATGCGCCGCAACTCCGGCACGGTACCGATTTGTTAACAGTAGGTACATTAGAAGAGCAATGACGTGAGATTGTTGATTTTGGACGTTAGTTAAATTGAGAGACTAGAAAAGTAGTGTAATATTACCGAAAGTTTATTTTTGTTACAATGTTGTTTCCTGTTACAAGACAGCACGTAAGCATGCAGTCCATTGTTTTGACCTTGGCGAGGTCGTCGTACCAGCTGTTGAAACAAAGAAAATAATTTAATTTCTTATTAGCGTGTTATTTTTGAATGAGTCAATGGAGTAAGGTTGAAAAATGTCATGTCATTTCGGTTGCACCCACGTGCTTGTTAATTGTAGTGCAAAACAAGAGCGTGTGCAGTTTAGGTAAAAAATCTTAAATTTGTGTTGTTATTTTTAATCGAAATATTTGTTTTTGCTGACAATCTTAATATAACTGATATATAAAATTATATGAATTACTTATACTGGTCGTAAGTCAGAGTGGTAAGCCGTGATGAAAGAATTTTCTCATCATTCTGTTTTGGTACAATTTTAACGTTCTGTACCCATGTGTATACATCTCTACATACAACCCAATCAGTTGCCAGTACTTTTATTTTTGTGAAATCTCCATTTCATATAAAACCTCTTTCCTTCGAAACCATCAACGCCATCTCGTGATGCGTTCGCGAAACTTGCAAAGTGAACGGAGTTGCATAACCGCCGAGCCCGCCGCGCCCGCCAATCGCACGGCCTCACCTTCCGTCGTCGCGTCGCTTGGTCAATGTTACCGGCCACTTGGATTGTAATCTGTGAAACCTTAACTCTAGGTTAACGTTTCTTTAACGCGATGATTGCAGTTAATTCTATTATCTGCGGAGATCGCGTTAATATAGTTAGTGGGAATTGTCACTAGACAATTTTAAGTTTTAATATCCGCGTTTATCGTTTGCGACGATCCCAAGTAAATTGAAAAGTTTAAAAAAAATAAAACAAACAGTTTTAATACTTCCAGACATGTTTACGAACTATATCTACATAAAATTAACATTCCGTTACTATCGCACGTCGAGGTCGCCACGGCAATCTACAGATTAAAAAAAAAGTTTTAAAAATAATCTATTTAATATTCAGGTATTATCTTCACATCACTGGTTAGCGTACTAAACACATTCGAACCTATATTTACTTTTCACATACCTTTTAGAATTCGCAATACCAACTTTTAAATCGCCGATTCTGTATTCAATGCAGGTGGATAACCACAGTGTAACCCGACCAAATCGGAGAGTACTATTACTGCGTAAAAATACCCGCATGTAGATTTCTATACCACGTGGTCGTGTAATAAGACCGCCTAGTAACAACTTGGCGCGCTTTTTGCACCTATCTATAGGGTTTTTATGGTTTTGCGCGGGCGACATGCAAACCTGAGTGCTTTTAGCAGTGTGTGCCACTTCGCAGAATGGGCGCTGTACTTCGCAGAAGTAATGCGAACTATGAATATTTGAGATTTGTGTAAAACGTTGCGTTTGAAATTGTAATTTCTAAATGTCACTTTATTACATTTTCACATGTATTTAATTCCAGTGCCAGTAAATAAAAAAAACATGTGTGATTAAATAGACAATAGAAAAGACAATGTACAAAATGTGAACCTTGTTAGTGAATAATTCAACAACCTGAATCCATTTATACAGAAAGGCCGACCCCGCTTAGCATATGAGTTTCACCTTGAAAGCAATTAGATTGTGCGATGTCAGGGATATGACAATTTTTGGTATCATAGACAATAAGGTTAAATGCAGAAGCCAAAAAAAATTACAACTATGTTGTGCTACTAAAAAAAAACAAAGGCAAAGGAACGAAGAACGCACTGTAAATATAGACCCAATTAGTGATGACTGATTTATTACATTGTTCATTGCACCTTTTCCTTGTATTTGTTGTGAATGAAATGTATGAATGCAGCAATGCATAACACATCATTACGTCTCGTATGTTCGGAGTAAACGGCGAGAAATATGGCTGCCAGTGTTATAGCATAGTTTTACCTTATTGTTATGTAATTGTGGTTTATATATATATATTGATTAATGATTACAAATATTACTAATTCACATTGACTAATACCGTGTTTTCTGATATAACTGTTAGCAGTTACTCGTAACGTTTTTACGTTAAAGTTATCGATTATTTAAAAAAAAAATCTACAAATTATTGATTTTGACGTCATGTCTTTTTTTTTTCATTTATTTTCTTTTATCAAGTAGGTTGGTTCGTAAACAGTACTAAAGTGATGTTTCTTTGTGTTACGATTCTTCGTATCTTGGACTTAACGCTGTGCGTGGGCAGTATTTCGAGGGTAAATGGTAGCCACCCACGATTTGTGTTTATTTTGAGCCTTTTTCCTATACAGTATCCAATAGCAGAAAATTTTCTCTCATTAAGCGATATCTTCGTATTATTCTTGATTGTGCTATTATTAAATGTTTGATTCTCGTTACTGTGTATTTTTCTCGTCCCAAAATAACAATTTTTCTGCTCATTACCTAAAACCATCTAAGTTCCAAACAGTAAATCTCGTGGAACAAATCTCTGTATAAAATCTATTATCGTATGGGCTTTGAACTAGACTAGTATACCACGATCTCACAGAAGTCGTTATGTCTGATGACTCAAGTCCCAGAGGCCAGATGCATTTCTCTTGTCTACACGACTACAACCCTAATATTATAAATATACCGTAGACATATGATAGTAACGTATTTGTCTATACCTTATATTATTATGTCATATTTTGTGATGTCTATACTCACGTCGCAGGTGAAAATGTTACGGAGGCTGACAGAATTTCCTTTTTAACTTATTAGGATTGTCTATTCGATAAGTTTTGATAAAACTCATACCCAATTTTCTTGCGAGACACTATTTTCTTTTTGAGTTAAAAACACTCGCGTTAAACTGTAATTTTTCAAACATAAATACCAATATGCTATTCAGACTAGAATATAATGTGACACTAGCTTAAGTTGGCATTAAATACCAATACAATATTTATAAGCACAATTTACTTAAACTTGTTAAAACCGAAGTTATTGCGTGTACATCACTAGCTGTGACACGTTTTATTTTAACGCCGCCGACGCGCCGACGCGCCGTGCTAAAATTATTATAGGCCACCCCCTGACCCGCCCGGCCCCCCGCACCCCGCACCCCGCAGCCCGGCAGGCACGCGTCTGGATCACCACCCCCAACACCTCCAACACTCCCCAACACCCCACTAAATAATTACATCGCTTTCACGAGGTCAATGTCAGTGCGAAGTCGATCTACGTCAAAACATTATCGAAATTAGTATTTAATTGTCCTAATACTTAGAGAGACTAAACTGTGCGTCACACACTAAACTGTGTTTAGTTATGCTTTGATTCCTATAAGCTTATATGGAGGTGCGCACTTTTAACTGCGCAAACTACACAGTTGAACAACTGAACAGTTGGTTCAGTTAAAGTTATGAATTCCAAATGGCAAAATAAAAGTGATCTTAGTTACTGTATTAACGAGTCCTAGTATAAATGATGTATTAAATGTTATCTTTTCCTACAAATTAATTAAAAACATAAAGAAAAACGAAATGTACTCAAGAAATAAATGGAGCAAATTATCATATAAATTCAAAAGCAAACAACCATTAGTCCAACCTAATATCTCCACACATCTGTCGTAATTATATGCGGTTTAGTTGAGTGAAATATAAAAATATCTATACGATTGCGCAATTCAATCAAGCTGGTAGGCGATATGTTCTGTGGTGGAGAGCGCGGGAATTTGACAACTGTCTAATTATACATTTTTGGCGCGTTGACAATCCGCTCCCCGCGAGTGTCACAAATAGCATTGCCACAAACTGAGAAATGGAAGTACGCTTCAGAACTATGGCTTTAATGTTCAATGATTCATATTACTTTTTCGTTATTGGAAAAGTAGGTATTTTCTCTAGAAGTCTATGTTATTTCTAATTGTATGCTTCTTGTTTTAGCAATAGTATAACAATAGTTCAAGTAATATTAAACGTCTACTTGCAACGGTCTTTGACTTTATTTTAACATATTTCTCGTTTAAAGCATAAACAAGCGGTGCGTGCGACTACGCCTAGCTCGCGTGCTGTAACGCATGTAATAAATTGTACAACATAAAAAATATCGTTCCTCATTCGTCTGATACAAAGAACATCGAGTAGTTACAATGGCCGCCGCTTGCGTGTGTTGTTTAATTATTCACGCGTTACACACTGTGCCTGCAACGTGCACCGGAGGCTCGCGGCGTGACGTCACCGCCGCCATGTTGCGCCGTCTGCGCACGCGCACACCCGCCCGCGCGCCCCGCCGTCTGACGGCCGCCTGCTGACTGACCGGTGACCTTGTTGTTCCATCTCTTTCTAACGTCCCACATTTTACAGGAGTGTGAGAGCGACAGAACGAAAAGAAGAATAAGTTGTTTGTGCACGAAAGCTTCTCTTTCTTATTTATTTAAACGTCCTTTTTTGAAATTTCGCCATCGCAACACGCCGGCGGGCGGCGCGGTGAGGTTTTGTTGTGGCCTGTGGCCAGGGGTAACGACCTTGC
>NW_013525013.1:1020899-1024324 GCF_000836215.1 Papilio polytes | reverse complement strand
TTTTTTAAACATAATAATTTAGGAGAAAGCGGAACTTGCATACAAGCTTTCTAGTCTTGTATGCAAACGAATCTTTGTTAAGTTCAATTGACTAAAACATGGCTCCTTATTTATCAAACTTGTAAATCTTCTAAAATGTTTTACCATACTTGCGATATTTCACAAAGTGCTAACGTTTTATGACTTTATCAGAGTTTTCTAGTATTTTCATTAACTTAGTATATACAAGTACACGCTATTGAAACGTCATAAAGTACCAGGGGGACAGGGAGACGTGGAGATGTTAGTACCGTGCTAGATAGACGCTATGGTACCCGTGGGTTCGTTGCCCCGGGCGTCCCTGGTCCCGTCAGCTGTCGGGACAACGACCCCGGCTCTTAACTCCCCGATACTCCTTTATTCCCTTACTTATAGCCTTCCACGTGTTCTATTACATCTGCCTCGGTTAATTAACATACAAGATGTTTTGAATTGAAACTTGTTAGCCGATTATAATTTCGAGGTATTTTTCTTTGTTTCTAATATAAAGGTTTAAAAACATTTAAATTGAAAAATATTGAAAAAATGCTTTATGGCGTTTGTCGAAAGAATAGAATTTTTCCAGAACTAGTTTTCAAATAAACCACCAGAAGCGACCTATACTGAAGCGGAACGAAAGGGTTCATTATCAGTGCTCGAAGGACCAAAATGGGATTTCCATTAAAGCAAGACTCAGTGCACGTGTAAATCGCCGCTTCCGCTACACACAACGAATTGTAATGCACCACTAAAGTGCCGACTGATGAATAAATGAATCCGAATCAAAACAATGAACATTTAAATACAATTAGTTGGGTTGAAACGCGCCGACTTTCTTACACCAAGTGGCGCTATTCAACTATGTTACGAAAGATTTACAGATTACATTCTAACTGTGAAAAAGGGAGGAATAGACGGAACATTTGACGTCATACTTTATCTATACTAATATTAATTAAGATTCTGTCTGTTTGATTGTAATGAATAGGCTCAAAAACTACTGGGCCGATTTTAAAATTCTTTCACAGTTATAAAGGTAATTTATCTGTGAGTAAAATATGCTATATATTTTTAAATTACATGCAGACGGAGTCGCGGGCAAAAGCTAGTGTTTATATATGTGTAAACTTGTGCAATTCCTTTAAAAGCATTTTAAAGAAGAAGAAAGCTTCTAGAATTTTGTATATAAAACAATATAGACTAGTGAAATGTTTGTATCCGTAGTCTTCTGATGAGTAGTAAACGGTTTATATTAAGTTTTTTTGGATATTATTAAAAAAAATGTTATTGTAGAATTTTATAGTTCTTTTAAATTTGTCTCTTATTTAAGTTTTAAATACGTTTATGCAGCATATTACTGCTTTTATGTTCATAACAAAATTATTGCCTGCAATTTAATCTGCCGTTCGGTTATTTCGTACGATATAAAGAATAATTAGCAATGTATTCAATTAATTCGAGATAATAAAAACCTAATTGGAATGACCATCTCAAAGTCGTATAAATGGACGTTGAACGACCTTTGTGAGTTTAAACAAAGGTATAGAAGGATTAAGTTATTTGACCCGGTGGGGATCAATTATGATAGGTCACTAGAGACCTACCCATACAAATTTTATTTGTTTTACAATTATTTTTGAATCATTAATGCCTAGTTTACACTTGGCCAGTACTTGCTTTTTTGTATAGATTCACTGGCGTCAGTATTTTGTTTTTTTAGGCGTCATTGCATTATCTGAACCTCTTTCTGGGTAAAGGCCTACCCTATTCTTTTCCGTAATATGCCAGTACACTTGTTAAGCGCTACTGTCCAAGTGTTAACCATAATATGGCAAAGAATTACAAAAATTTATGATTCAAGTCACAACAACATAAAATATTAATATTTATGATGATTTTGTATGCAAATTAGAGTTATTTTAAGATATATTATTGTTGCAGTTAATAAAACGTTTGCAAATGCTTACCATATTGTTCAACTTATTACTGAAGCGCTCGCTGCATGTTAATGTTGTATTCCCTCCATATGTTCACTATAACTTATTTTATACAACACTAGCTATTAATCGCGACATCGCCCGCCTGAAATTAAAAAAAAACAATAAGTATTGCCTGCCCTCCTATTGGCTACAAAGGAAGAGGAAGACCGAAGAAAGTATGGATGGATTGTGTGAAAGAGGATATGATTAAGATTATTAGGATTCAGATATGACGGCTGATAAAGAGGTATGGAAGAGCAGCACATACTGTGCCGACCCTCCGTAAGGGATAAGGGCACGTGGATGATGATGATGAATAAGTATTGCCTATGGTACTTACAGATAAATTACCTTTCTAACGGTGTAAAAATTTTTGAAATCGACTCAGTAGTTTTTACGTAAATCGAATACAAAAATACAAATCTTTCCTCTTTATAATATTAGTATAGAAAAGTGTATTGAAAAACAAAACACTTATCTGACTTCTAACCAATATAAAAAATGCGTATATGTAAAAAGTTTGTTTGGATGTATGTTATTAATCAAAACAGTTTGACTTATCTTAATAAAATTTGGTGCAGATTTAAAACATAGTCTAGAAGAATCCAAAGGCTATTTCTTTTTTTTTTCGCGCTTAGTTGTACAATAAGTTACTAATATTATAAATGTGAAAGTTTAGATGGATGGATGTTTGTTACAGTTTGTAGCCTAAACGGCTGAACGAATCTCCATAACATTTGGCACAGATGTAGAGCATAGTCTGGAAATTCTTCCAGTGTGTATTCACACAGGCTACTTTTTTCATTGTTTTTTTCTCAATTCTACGCGGATGGAGTCAAGTTCGAAAGCATGTTATTTTGTATTTTTATGTTGAAAAAGAAAAATGTTATAAAAAATCTTGATTTTAATATCTTTGCGTGTCTCACGAAAATATTTTTGTTTGTAAAAAATCGTTCTTAATAAATAAAAAAAAGTGTTCGTTTATGAATATTTTATTCATCATATAAATTATTGTTTTATGCTAATGTATAAACTTTTATAGAGTAGAATCCAGCTTGGGTTCATCGTACGCAGTTTATGACTGAGATGGCTGCGATAGACTAGCGATATCTGCGAAATCCTCATAACGTGGGTGGAATTGCGAGGATGGTAACACTAGAAGTACACTGTACAACAAGAAATATAGTTAAACACTGTTTTAAACTCTGGCCGTCTCTGATATTATGAACTTCACATGGATATATTTCACCACACTTTCGGTAAAAGTCCTTTTTTAATAGCTTTCGCTTGAGACTCCATCCATGCGGAATTTAAAAAGAAGTAGCCAATGTTTTCTTCCAGACACATCGGTGCCAAATTTCATCGAGATCCGTTCATAACTTTAAACTGTCGTGGTTTTTACAATTATAATGTTTCGTTGGGTTGTTT
>NW_013525013.1:1009952-1020795 GCF_000836215.1 Papilio polytes | reverse complement strand
CAATCGTGGTAAGAAACCCGTATCTTACGAGATCCTTTAGCCGTTTTCAAACTTGGAAACATCCATGCATATAAACTTTCGCATTTGGATGTTTTGCAATTAAGTAAAAAGCCATAAATCGTCTCTTAATTGGATTGAATAAAAATATCATTTAGATATAGTTAAGGCCATTAGTTCTCCTAATTTATTTATTAGTAGTGTCTAGATATTTTTTTTTTGCTAAACGCATTTATTATGAAAAGATAAAGGAATGATAAATAGGATCGCATTTAAAAGCATCCAGTCTATCTAGAAAATTCTACGCATAATAAATGTTAGTACATTTGAATTTAAGAATTCTTTAGCAAAAATAAATTAAGCTTTTACGTTACGGTCGCGAGGAATTAAAAAAAATTAATATCCTATGTCTTATTCCAGATTATCCTCTACATCTATGCAATCGAGATCCGTTAAGCTTTTTAGACCATAAACAAAATCTGTCCATATGAATTTTTCCATTTTAGTAAGGTTTTAACTTCAAGGCTTTTTAGAAACCGCGCAGAAAAAGTCGCGTTAAAAATTTTCTTCCATCAATTATATTATTGTGCTTCAAAGCTTTATAACTTAAAATAAAACTCACAAACATGATAGCTTAGTAATGTAGATAAACTAAAGGACAATGCACTCTTGAATTAAATTGCATGAGCTTAACTCGCGTAATTTAAAACAGCAGTATAAAATGACCTTAAGGTTACAATTCTTTGTTACAAAATACTAAAATCCAACCCGACAGTACAACGAACTTGAAATTATTAACCTGAGGGTCTATCACGAATGTTTACGTGACATGCGAGAACGTATTCGCAATAAATGAGATTTGTATATCACGTCCGGAGGTGCTGGATAAACCTAAATGTTACGAACGCGTTCTCACGAATTTTCGTGATACCCTCTGTATTTTTAACATGTCAACAAAACGACGTATTTCTTCTTAAGGCTTTTTGCATTTTAAAATATTCTCATTCGTTTTATGGACAAGTTTACGACTTAATACGGACAATAATTTTGGCCGCTGCGTTGTGTCAAGGGACCAAAATATACAAGCTACAAGTGCAAGCATACATGTTTATTTGACAATTAATTTGTTTACGTCCTTTTTATTGCTTTTGCAAATGAAACAATGAGATAAGTTATGTTGAAGTTAGCATTTTGAGCTTTTATTTGATAAAACTTTTTCCCGCGATTCCGTCCGCGCAAAATTAAAAAAAATATAGTACCTTTGTGTTTTTCCAGACTATGTACTACATCTGTGACAAATTTCTTTAAGATCTATAGATAGAGATGAATGTTTCTTCGTTACTTCTTCTTCTATTCCTACGTTTCCACAGTGCGCCGCCAGCTGGCTTTGTCCTGGGCTCTGCGTTATGTCTCGGACCATGACAGCCAGTCAGCCAGTCAGACAGGGCTGTCATGGTTCTTCGTAACTCACATATAATAAATTCTCGGTCATCTTATAAAGTGAATAGAAATTTCTAGATAAAAAGCGATAAAACATGAAAGACCATACGATAGTCTGTGATGCTCGTTATTTTAAAGTGTATCCGCTCTAGGTAAGTTCCCCAGTTTTAATTACAGGCATTCTAAACGCACCCCACGCTTCAAGTGCTAGGGGCGCGCCGGTGTCTGTAAAAGGGGTTAGCAGAACTGTAAACATCGTACATAGGACCCTTAGGGATGAAATCCTAGGAAACAGTACTTAAGGACTTGTGATGTATACAAGGGCTGGGGTACATACCTGTGAAGTATTTACCTAGGTATATAGGAATATGCTTTATGATGTTATATGTTATGTTTTCTTGTCTATGAATGTATTAATTAACTATCTGTTCCCGCGCGACTTCATCCGCATAATTATGAAAATTTTATCTTATTGTTTTCTTGCGTCAAATTATCAATTACAAATGTCAAAATGACATGACATGATGACCAACCATGGCAACCTTGCTTCCTTAATGTTGGCAACAACTCATGGTCTCTTTCCCACATTGGGGTTTTTATCGAAAATATTTACCTCTAAGTTTAAAGGCGTAAAAATATATAGCCTAAAGCGTGACGCAAGTGTAGGGCTTTTTTAAAAATAAAAGAGTTATTCCAAGATACGCTGTAATTGCCGACATCTTAGGCATCAAAGAAGTTTGTGTTTACGCTTTATTATATTAGTATAGATAGATAGATAAGCCTCGAGCTCAGTATTAGAGTCTACTCGATTGTTAACTAACCATTAAATATGTCCGAGTGTGCGTAGTCAAGATGCGTCGTTCGTAAATGTAAATCATTTGCGATAATGTTTGTAACAGCAAACATTGATTTCAATAAATTACATTTAAACATAAGTTGGATAACCCTCGCTGTTTTGGGAATCAAATTATTTCCCTGTTCTAGTATTCAATTTATCACAGGTCATGGCGCGCACGTCGTAAATCTGACAAAATATTTCAGATCCATTTGATTCAAAGAAACGAGCGCGATTATCGCTTTTTAATAAATCCTACATGATAACTTTTGGTGGTAACCATTTTGTTCTTAATACGAGACGTTTTTGGATCACATTGTCTTGACTTTTCAGCGTTTCTCCTTGAGTTTATCCTCTTCGAAAAAAGGTATCAAAATAAGGTACGCAATTTGCTACAGTAAATTATGCATTATCTGTCGATATTTTAATTCTTTGTTCATTATTCAAAACATGTGACGCTTGTAACCTAGGCTGTATATTTTAATTGCACTCGGAAGAAGTCGCGAGCAACAGCTAGTGTCTAATAATTCTATTTTGTTCAATATTATTCAAGTACCTGTACGCTTTCAATTTATCATTAATATCAAATACCTGACACAATGTCATACGAAATCCTGATAAATGGTAACCCTATTCGTTCGCGCCAAAAATAAGCGGCCATTATTCTAGAGAGCAGTTTGACAGATCTGGATCGCGCGCGCTCTGCCAACCCGCTCAGTGCGTTGACGTTTAGGAATTTATCGTTTTTTTTTTCGCCGCCACTTAAAAAAAAGTCGTTTACGAATTAACTACATATAATGTGATATTTAAATCACATCAGTTTTATAAAATACGTAGGTGTTTTAGCGGGAAAGGAATGCGTTATTTGTTTTTTGTAGATTTGCTTTACTTTTTTATCTGTGATGTCGCAGTTTTGCTTGTCATGGTGAAAATAAGAATTTAACTAAAATTGTTTTTTTATTTGTTACAGGTAAATGTAATTTTCCATTTGGTTAGAAGTTTAATCCTGATTCTGAAGCAGTGAGTTTTGCTTATTTTTTTTCTTGACTAAAAGCAAAAGACTGCACTGTCAACAAAGCTTAAATGACATTTTTTTAATCGTTTCAAAAAGGCAAAGGGAACATCGCGCACGTCCAAAGTGCATAGTAAACAGCACTAAAGCAGTTATTGCCCTTTTGCTGAGTTATCCGAGTATTTATATGTATGTAGTCAAAACAAATGCTGTCTACAGTGCTCACTCGTATAATTCCTTATCGGAATTACGCTAACGAGCAACTTCCTTTGACTTTTTCCTTAGTTACCGTCTCTAGCGTGTTGCTCTGCAAAATTACTTCATTTTATCTGCTAATTGTATACTTCATTCTGGCCATATTATTTCAATTAATAAGATGATAATTTTTTTTTTTAAAAACAAAAAATCACTGAACGGACGTTTAGATGGTGACTACACCTTAGTTAACCACGCTGGCCAACTGCGAGAACATATGAAAAATCGAAAATCACATTGGTACGGCGGGATTCGAACCCATGACATGTAGATTACAAGTCAAGTGTTCAAACCCCTGAGCCACCGACGCTCTTGTACTGCAATAGTTCAATTGTATCGAGTGAATGTAAAGAAAGTAGGCGTTGCCAACACACAGTTTGGCAGATTTATGTTGTTGATGTTTTCATTCAATGAATCGATCCATTCATTGAATGTTAATTAACTTGTTACTTTAATAATGCGAACAGAATTGTTCAATAGGAGATTTAAAATGGTGTCGAGATTTGGAATAGTGTTTCTACTTTTTAGACTACTTAGCTACGTAAGCAGTAAGAGACAGTGCAGGCAGTAGAGTAGGGCGTGGTTCTACGATTTACACATTCTTACATAACCCTATATGCACCCTTGTACAAGTGCTAAAAAAGGGGGCGCCGTAGAACCTCGCACAGGGCGCTTGTAGCACTAAAATCAGTACTGAGCAGAGATAATGGGTATCTAGCATTATCTTGACACGCCTTTCTTGCTGCGCTACTTTATAAAATGCGTTACTTTTATAACAACGTGGAAAAATAACAAAGAGTAACATGGTTGCTCGTCCAGACGCGTTGCGTCACTTGTGAAATCAATGGTGGCAGTGTGGTGCGCGGCCCAGTTGTAAAATTGACCTTGGTAGCCTCGCCTGCCCGATCGCCGCGATCTCTCGATAACAAAAATACTATATTTATTATTAAACCGCACGGCAACTGAATATTACACATCGATGTTACCGACACAATTCAATAGCACAACACTAGTTATCTACATTTTTAATCTGCGCTAAGATAAATTATTCGATATTATCTTGTTTTTTTTTAGGATTGAAAGAATTAAAGCAATGTCATCTTATTTTTTGTATGAAATATATATACGAAAAATGTAAATGACTATTGCCGATTATACCTACCTATGTAATATTGGCTACTCCTGTCGGATACAAAGGTTGAGGGCATGTTGGCGGGCCGGGTGACGTCACGAGCAACATGGCTGCCGCGACGTCGCGTCGCTCCAACAATCTCGTACGTCCGCAGACCACATAGATATACGCGCAATAGACTGCATATCGCGACTCTATTGTATATTTGACTTGTAAATCGTCGTTGGCTTTTTTCAAGGTCGGCCTATATCAGTCTGTTGAACGAAACGTTGTATTCTTCGCCTAATATTTTCGAGAATGGAATATTTTTCAAACTGAAAGATAGTAAAAATTACAATGTTATAGTTTTGTTATTTAATTGTGGCACATTGTTTGCAACATGTTACGTATATATACAATTTGTAATAAGAGTTTAGTAAGGTATCCAGCCGGGAAAATGTAAAAAGGGTTGGCAGTGCCACAGTATTGACTATTGTTAGCTGAAACTGAAGTTGGTAGAGTAAGCAACTTCGAATCTCAGTTTCCTATATTCAATTAAATTATTGATCGATATCTCACATAACATTTTATAGGTATATTTTTGTAGCATATATGTATATAACATGAGCTCAAGTTTCGAAATTTCGGCCCAGACATATTTTGTGGTCTAAACTACACATTTAGTCGTAAAAAATCTTCAAAATCGGGTGCGTGTCGACCTCGCCTCGAATCGTAAACATAAAAAAAGCGTAAAACGAAAACAATAAACTTGTCTGCGATGGCAGAGCCCATCCGAGGTGAGTCTGGCAACATCATCGTATACCGCCGTGTTGAATAGGTGAGTCATGTTTACTCGTTTAGTACATCTGTGGGGCGCGTAAATTCGGTCGTGTTATAGCGACCGTGGGCGGTCAATGCATTAATATGTGCGCGCGGTCACGGGGTCGCCGCACCGCGCCTTTCAGAACGCACCCGCGTGCGCTCGAGTTTCAAAATGGCGACCCACGTCGGCGTCGGCGACGGCGCGACGGCAGCACGTAACGCGGATTTTATGCTTATGCTATAATTTCGTGTAATTTATATTCAATACGTCGTCGGCTTCTAGATATCGTCAGTGCGGCGTGTCCGGGTGTCGGGCCGGCATACTGATGGCAGGATGCGGCTGCACGCTGCATATGCATCGCCAATACTTCGTACTGTTTAATCTGAATAAGCCGAGAGCTTATCGCGTCGCCATAGGGTCCACAGCACTCCTGCATACGATTATTCCGTCTCGGTCACAATGAATAAATAACCGTGTACTTTCTTTGTGGGCTGACCATCCATATTTATGTGTCGTTACCGTCGTGCGGGTAAATGTTTTCGCACTTCGCATCTCACTTATATGTTAATTATTGAATCGGTTTTAAGAGCCATTGTTAGCACTGATACACGAAATATTTACATTTAAATATAGATTTTATTATCGTAAACACTTCTTAGAAATGTGGAGTTTTTCTACTTTAAGTCGAATAAAAATAACGAATTTTTACGAATGTGTTGCCTAAACTCAACAAAACCATGTATATTTATGAAGTCGCGATAGTGTGACTTGTAGTAATAAAAAGGGCCACATTCCATAGCTTTGTTGATGGCACTAAAGATAATCATTAATTAAAACTAAAATCAACCGCACGAAGTTAAAACGGTATTCGTGTGACTAAGTTCGTTTACATCGTACCAGTTACTGTCAGTTAATTAAGAATTAATCCTTTAATAGTAATAAATACTTTTAAGCTGTCACTTAATGTAAATGACTTTTAGCCGAATATTAAAACGACAAAAAATATAAGATGAAATTCCAAAATCCATTTTACGACCTCTGTATAAGCGCTTACGAAGTTAAATTCGCGTTCTTAAATGAGTAAAATTTTACTTAAACGAGATAATATATTTGTGCCAAAACAAAAGAATAACAGTGTGTTTACAGATTGGTCGATTTGCGATAATTATAGTTGGAATTAATATTTTGGCGCCATTCGTGACATAATTTAGTCGAGTACAGATAATTTATAGTCCGTGACCCGATTGATACGGGCGATAATGCAAGTGGCGTTCACTTACTTCCTAGTTGTGCGTTAAACTGGGTCTGATATTACTCCAAATATATATTTTAAATCTTAAAGATGTTTCAGTTCTAACTAAACATTCGAACTGTCAAGCTAATTAACCGTCCCTTGTATCCACGCACAAACGTATTTATTTGGTGTCGAAGTAATACGATCTGTTTCTCGACTCCTGCTAATGTGTACAATTGATAAACATAACAGCTTCCAAATATTGGACAAATGTTGGATCAAATATTTGCATCATTTAATGACTTTGACGGTATTTTTAAAAATCCAATAGAAAAATACTATTTGTTTGTTTGTTTATATAAACAGTAATTAACATCTGTCTGTGTTTACGTCGACGTACGCAGTAATTCTGCGATTTATTAATTATTTACTTCAATACAATATTTATGTTATTGTAGATAGTAAATGACCGATTTACCGCTTCGACTATCAGTACAGTTTAATGAAACAATAACTGCTTACGCTTTGACAATTTGTGAAGTATATCGTACTCAGAGTCAATTAAGATAACTGTACATTTGTGTGAAATCGTACTTCATACTTTCATACTTATATTATAAATGCGAAAGTTTAGATGGATCGATGTTTGTTAGAGTTTGTAGCCTAAACGGCTGAACGGATCTCGATGAAATTTGGCATAGATGTAGAGGATAGTCTGGAAGGGTACTTACTGTTGTTTTTTTTTTAATTCCACGCGGACGGAGTCGCGGGGAAAGCTAGTATTTAATAAATACACATTTCTTTTACTGTCTTTTCATTCGACTGTTAGCGGAATTTCCTTAAAAGGGTGTACAAAAAAGTATTCAGAAAAATGATTAGAAAATGGTTGCTATTTCCACAAAATACTACCCAATCTTTTTTTCGTTTTCATTATGTTTACAACAATAAAGTACATACGAACTTAACACGCACTAAGCCTAGTAGGGTCATACCCGTAGGGTAGTTCAATACAAGCGTGCGCACGCGCCGGCCCCGAACCCAGATAGCGCGCCCTCTGATATTAAACACTTGTTTACTTGCAATAAACGATTACTGCCGCACTCAGATTCGTTTAATGAGCACTGTATCCCTTAGTGCAGTTTTATACAAAACTAGCTGTTTCCGTGTGGCTTCATTCGCATGAAATTATAAAATATTTATTTTATTTATTGGCATCCTTGCTTCCTTGATGTTGGTAGAATGTAGTTTATGGTCCCTTTCCCACATGAAAGGCCTTTTCAATTGTTTACACCTAAGTTTAATAGCGTGAAAATATGTAGCCTAAAGTGTGTAGTAAGTGTAGGGCTTTTTATTAAAGTAAGTATTATTCAATAACATGCTGTAATTGCTGATATCCTACGCCACAAAGTAGTATGTTTACGCTTTATTATATTAATATAGAAGTATAGATAAAGTAGACAGAGAGATATTGATAGATATAGAAGTACAATACTACTAGAGACAGAACTAAAAAATAATGTTTATAAAAATACCATAGCTAAAATTGGAAAAACCCAACAAACAAGCGCACACGTGAACTGGTTTGCCTTGTTAATCATTTGAGGTTTGGGCTTTTCTTTATGTTACTATGCTCTCAAACATATTGTCCATATTTTGTTCTTATTTGTTTTTATCCTTATGATGTACTAGCTTTTATTTTATAATATAAGGAGGCAAACTAGCAAGCGGCCACCTGAAACCACCGAAATGAAAAGCGACAGCTGCCCATAGACATCCGCAATTGCAGATGCGTTGCCTACCCTCAATTGATGGAGGAGGAGACGCACATAATTAGCACATTTCCCCTTCCTTTGCGTCTCTTCCGCCGTCAAATCCACTTTGCCCGCGACTTCGTCCGCGTGGATTTAAAAAAAAATGCAAGTGGCCTGTGTGTTTTAAATTAATAGGTTTTTGATTGCGCAAGAATTTACGTACTCGGACCAGTAGTTTGAGGTAATTCCATACATATAAAAATCCAAATCTTTCTTTTTACAACATTAGTATAGAAGTATATAAGTAAGACTAAGTTATACGCTTTCAGCTACAAGCGGATTTTTTTTAAAACGTCGAACTAAGAGTCAAAATGGCGGATGTAACTTAATCTATATCTACGCTTATATGAGGAAAGATATGTATTTTTGTATGCATTGAAACAGCTCAAAAACTACTGGGCTGATTTTAAAAATTCTTTCATCATTAGAAAGGTAATTTACGTGTGAGTAGCATAGGCTATATTTTAATTCCGCGCGGGCGAAGTTTTAAGCAACAGCTAGTTTCGTTATAAATTCTTTCTAAAAAATTACTTTTTAGGTACATTTTCTTTAGTAAGTGGTATAATTTAATTCGCTATGGTACACCCTCAGACTCAATGTGTTCATACAAAATATTATAATAAAGCGTAAAGACACACTTCTTTGTTGTCTAAGATGTCAGCAATTACAGCAGGTTTTTGAATACTTCTTTTTTTAATAAAAAACCCTAACTTACATCACGCTTTAGGCTATTTATTTTCACGCCATTAAACTTAAGGGGTAAATATTTTGGATGAAAACCCTAATGTGGGAAAGAGACCATAAGTTGCTGCCAACATCAAGGCAGCAAGGTTGTCATCATGTCATGTAATTTTGACATTCGTAATTGATAATTTGACAAATGTGAGCTATAAAATAAAATGTTCATTATTTTATGCGTATGAAATCGCATGGGAACAACTAGTACAAAAATATAATAAAAGCGGTGAAGTATTTGTTTGAATGAATATTTATTCCAATCCGATTACCATGCAGCCAGTAAAGCTGTCGACTTTTGCTATCACGTACTTAAATAACACATTTTATTAGCAATACCGAAATATTTAATTCTGTTAAATTGATAACTCCGGGCTAATGACACTTAAAGTTATTTCAAATGATAATACTAGAATAGTTTCTAGAATATAACGATAATATCAAACACCATAATTCTTATAAATAAAAAAAACAAAACCGACTTTCAAACAAATTAGGAAAAATAAAATATTCTCAAAAAACAATACACTAGTAGCGAAATAATTCCTTGCAAATAGTAAACTTCCCTTATTGTAGCTGTTATGTCTATATTGTACAATTATTATTTCTTTGATATTGGTGTCAGCTGAGTTCATCATCATCATCAACTTGCCCTTATCCCTTACGGAGGGTCAGCACAGTATGTGCTGCTCTTCCATACATCTCTATCAGCCATTATATGAGTCATATGGTGTTAGCCGAAGTATGCAGTGATATTTCTAGGTGGATTTTTACATTTTTACCATAACAATTGACAATTGAAAGTATAGTAACGTTTAAGTAATGAATCTACATTGACTGACACCGACTTTTTAGGTAGTCGGTTATAAAGGGACTGTAAGAGCGGGCGCGCTTTTGACTAAACTATCGCACAGTGTGCGATTGTCAATTGTTTTGAAACCAATTCAACTGTTTAGTTGCACAACTAATAATCGAGTAGTGTAACCATATTAAATCATAGGATAGCGAGACTAAACAGTTGCGCTATAGTATCAGGTTTGCGTTTTGAAATTATCCAACTAGTAATCTGCAAGGAATTTTTGAATAGAAGGAACTTTTGACAATTTAATCAGTATGGTTCATCATAATCTAAATATTCTACTGGAGTACAGTCATCAGTCTAAGATCGTCCTATAAACAAACTAGCTTCCCTCTGTCCGTTTGTTCTTATGGTTAAATGTTTAAAACTACTGGTTTTGATTCAGTTTTTTAATATATAGAGTGATTAAAGAGATGTGTTTATATACTAACATTATACAGGAAAGATTTATATTTTTTTAATTTTTATATGTATTGAAATAACTTAAAATCCACTGCACTGATTTTAATAATTCTTGCATAGTTAAAAAGCTATGTAATCATTGAGTGTCAGGGTATATTTTTACTATTTTTTTTTAAATTTCACGTGGATCAAGTCGCGAGTAAAAGCTAGTGCATAATATAGTAGTTAATACTGATAGTTTTAAAGGTAAATGTAATACCGTAAATACAGTTTTGAATCAGCGTGCGAAGTCGGGGTCGGTCGCTAGTAAATCTAATAATCGTTTTACA
>NW_013525013.1:1004991-1009874 GCF_000836215.1 Papilio polytes | reverse complement strand
TCAAATGTCACACACATTTGTGAGAAAATGAAAGATTTATATGCAAATTGCCGTTTATTTACATTTTGGCATGTGAACGAAAATCGAATCTCTTTTTTACCAATATGTTTAAATATAAAAGCAATCAGCCGTCAAAATGATTTGTCGTGTGACTAGTCAAGAGGTAAATAGGATTTTGATGTTGCAAATATATGCCGATGTATTAACGATAAATAACGAATTTTAGTGGTCCATAAAAAATTTGGATCGATATCGCGATTTTTTTTTTTAAATCAAATGAAATTAAATTTAGTTAAGTATGAGTGATTTTTTTAAATTCATTGTGAAATTCTAACGAGAAATTATGTTTTAAAATTTTAGTAATGTTATTTTTTTCTTTGTTTCAGGTAATATATCAATTTATCAAATTATGGCTAAAGAACTGGAGTTTCGAAGTTAGTTTTTATTTCAAAATACCAATATTAGATTCGCTTTGGATGAATGATCAAGCAATTGTATTGAATCATTATTTAATAGGGCACATAACATGACAATTTATTTACATTTCCACGTAGAATATTAATAATATAAATCTTTACTTGCGATTGTGTTAGTTCGTTGACCCCGGTTCGTCCACCCCTCGCTAAAAGCGTGTCCACCTGATTTGTTCTTATTACGTCCTATTCCCGTTCGGCTGACATTTAGCACAAGGAGCATTAAGACAGGCGAAAGCCACGTTATTTCTGCCACAAGCTTAACCACGACTGTTTGATGTTAATAGATGATCTGTGCTGCGACATGTCTTGTCCGTTCGTTAGTCTATGTCATTTGACGTTACTGTTTGTTGTCTATGATTAAGTGTCAGATTTGAGCGGGAAAATGTAACTGTAGAATACGAAATGCTTGTAGAAATTGACTCATCTTATTGCTTACTAGCTATTCCCCGCGACTTCGTCCACGCAATATAAAGATATAAAAAATAGCCTATAATATGCCCGTCTATGCCAGCTACCCTTCAATGAAACTCTGATCGAAAACAGCCCAGCCGTTTCGGAGACTATCCGGAACAAACGCGGTTGCGGACAGACAGACAAAAAATTTAAATGCGATTTTTGTTATCAGCAACGTAAATGTATCTTCCAGAAATCTGGAATTTTTCTTTTGATATTACAAACAGACACTCCAATTTTATTACATGATAGATTAGCTGTGGCTCGCGAATTTGTCCGCGTAAGGTTAAAGTTTGTAAAGTTTGTTAAAGATGTTATTTCAATACATACAAAAATACTCAAATCAAATCTGTCCTCTTCATAATATTAGTATTTATATAGATAAGTATAGACTAATATTAATGCGTATTTTTAGTTGGGCACATAGCCTATTAATTCTGTTAGTTTCTAGAAGATGAAAAGATTCTCAATATGCATATTCCAAATATTAAAATGTACAAGAATGTCTGTATAAAAATCGTCTCATTACTGTTGCGGTGACAGGGACATGCCCACCTGTGGCCAGTGGGATCTATTACCGGCCACTGTCAACCCTGAGCTTGGCAAAACTCCAACATTTACTGCGACTAATGTATTTCAACTATTGCTATTCAAAACAAATAAACTTCGACCTTACCACATAAGAATAGAGTTTAAAATCAATTGTAACTATTAGTATGTTTTAGCAGGTGGTGTTGAGTGGAATTAATACATTTGCATTATGAAGGATTCGTATGAAGCGATCGAGCAAGTGGATTATTCCCAACGGTCACCCCGCTCTGTCCCCACGTGGAGACGGATGAGAATGAAAAGTTTCATCCGTCCTACCTTTTGCGACGAGTTGACAGTTGGAACTTATATTCTTTCAGTTGATTTGGCTGCGAAACAATCGACAATCGCACAAGAGTTTGGCTTGACAAAAGGTTGCGCCCGCTTATAATGTTTGCAGTAGTACAAATGTGAGGTCAAAGGCCTGTCTTGTACAATCTATCCACTTTCAGCGGTTTTACGTACTTGCTGTACATTTCAGCAATACAACTGGCTCTTGATATTTTTATATGGTAAACTAAAAACGTTAGTCCACAAGAACGGTTTGTTCGTCTAGTCTAATACTTGCTAATTGGTTTGTTAAACTGTTGTTTCCAGTAACTAAATCAACAAACATCTTTTTTTTTATTTTGGCAACCGCTAACCCATGATTCAGCTACAAGTTTTTAACCTAAAACTACGGATATTTTATTACTTTTCTCGTTAATGATTTGTGACTAATTATTTAGCGTTCGAACGTTGAAAACTATTATTGGCGATTATTCTTGAGTGTTATTTTTGTCCCACTAACTTCGATAGATCTTGCCTTTTGTCAACTCTTACCTTGAATGCATAATAGGCATAAAAAATAAGAAGCTGAAACACGTGGCCGGATTTTTTTTTAACAGGAAATGAACGAACCTTTTTGTAGATAGGAATCGGTTTTAATTATATTTGTTTAAAATAATAGGAATTTTCATTTTTTGCGGGTTTATATAATTTGAGTTAGTCTAAAAATCTTTTAAGTGTCTCAAATCTTTCACAAAATTAAGCAAGAATGTTTACGTTATTATATATAATACTAGCTTTCACCCGCGACTCCGTCGGCGAGGAGTTAAAAAACAAAAACAAAAGTGAGTAGCCTATAAGTTCTTCCAGCTCTCCAACTCTAACAAACATCTATCCATCCATCTAAACTTTCGCATTTGTAATATTAGTAAGATGAAATACATAATTTTAAGTAAATTATATTATTTTGCATTTTATTCTTAAAAAAAGGGGTAAATAAAAAAATCACGTCTTCATTTCGTGTGTGTGTGTGTGTTTGCTTACGTAGAACATTTAAATGAACATAGAACATTTACATTAAAGTAACATCGATTCAAAACACAATAAGCACGATACGGAGCAAGAATTGAAATTTAAATGTTCTCTTACATATGTATTTATTGCCTAACAATAGGGTTGCTACCATTCTGTAGATCGTATAGATAACGCACCTCATTTGTTACCGAAATAACGACACATATTTTTTTTACTTGATTATCTCAGTTCAATCAATAGCTGTTGCTCGTGACTTTGTCCACTTGGAATTAAGAATATAATAAAAAATATAATTCACGTTACTCAGTGGTAACGTAGCTTTTTAACGGCGAAAGATTTTTTTAAACTGGCCCAATAATTTTTGAGTTATTTCAATAAGTAAAAATACAAATATTTTACATTTATAATATTAGTGTAGATAAAATGTTTAAACTTGTGATCATTTCTAATTAAATTTTTATTAGAATTCCAAAGATGATAAAATAATGTTCGTGTAACACAACAAATACTAGACTCTAACAGTGGTAGTGCCCGCTTTAACATCTTCGTACGAATAGGGCTCGCCCGGTGTCATACCACGACCACACAGAAGACAGGCGTGAACTGGACGCAATTCCGCGTTTCGTCTGATGAGTGTGGTGCCGGAGGCCTAATTTTAGTCCCTTTCCCTTTCCAACCTTTTCTAAGTAGAAAGCATGGGAAGGAAAAGTGGATTTGACGGTGGAGGAGACGCATAGGAAGGGAAATGTCCTCTTTATGTACGTCTCCGTTGACGGAAAGTTAATGATTAAGGGTAGCCAACGCATCTGAAGATGTTTATGAGCAGTGATCTCTTTCCATTTCGGTGGCCGCTTGCACGTTTGCCACCTTATGCTATAAAAAAACATGAAAGTTTAGAAAACTCTTACATTTGATAGACTGGATATTTTTTAATAGAAAATAGATGAACAAAAATCTAGAATATAATCAAAATATATCGTGATAGATCATTGTATATTGCACACCTTATTGTCTAGGTTTAAAGTTCAAATTCGTTTGATCCATTGTAACTATGCTGTGCCACGTGTAATTAATGTTACCCGTGTTGTGACGTCAGCGGCGTCTTTATAGTATCTCATAACATACTAGACTAAACAAAACGGACCTATAACCATCAGTTTTTTTAGATTTTTTGTACGAAAATGAAAGATTACGATGGTAAGAAAATGAAGATTTTTTTCGCATATTAGCTATTTTTTTTTTTTCATTATATTTTGATACTTAATATTGGATTTTGTTTATTTTTTCACATTGTGCTTTCTTTAGAATAGAATAAGAATATTTTATTCATTATATTCTTAGAAGGACCAAAAAGTTTTTTCTTTTGTCAAAAATATTTGAATGCGAAAAAGGGTCCTTCGGGAATGTTCGGGAACGTTTGTAAAAAATAGAATCCAGAATAGCCCAAGGTTATTTTGAAAAAAATTACCACCTTATAACTGACAATATTAAGAATTTTCTTGATGAAGAAAAATTTTTCAATTCTCGTGATATAATTTAATCCGACTTTCGCTATTAAAGTCATCTATTTCATTCCTCTTGAAAAAACTATAATACGAATGTTTCCGTGTAATATGGAGGCCAATTTATTGTTTTTTTTTAACAGTATAAGGTGGCAAACGAATAAGTGGCCAGCTACATTCACTAAAGCGAATTCCTGCCCATAGACAAGCGCATTTCCAGATGCGTTACCTATATTTAATCAACAACTCACAAATAGACAAAGATTAGTCCTTGTTACAGAACTTAATACACCGTTCTAATTGCAAGCATTATCACCTACATGGTTGCATGCAGTCTACACGTGCGCCGTGCACTGAATGGAGTAGACGCCCTGTCCGTCTAGACTTGAGGAAAATCACCTAGACTGCGGTACAAGGCTTTGTATTGCGATGATTCATAGTGCATGCAGATACTTGTGGATATCACTTACGGTCGAATACAGAAACTACAAATGTACAAAGGCGACTAAAATTCCATTAAAATGTAGAAATCTTTGCTACAATAAAGTCAAATTGTACGAGT
>NW_013525013.1:980291-1004964 GCF_000836215.1 Papilio polytes | reverse complement strand
AGTGTTTACACTAACGGCGGGAGCATACTTTTGACTAAACTCTACAACTGCTGTGTGATTGTCAATTGTTTCGCAACCCATTCAACTGTTTAGTTGCACAACTAAAGATCGAATAGTGTAACCTAAACGACTAAACAGTTTTGCGATAGATTAGTGAAAAGTATGCGCGCTCCAAGGATCCTTAATCACCAACTAACGAGTCGTATTGTGGTAGATATTGTATGTATTTCCTATACAATTTTATTATTGTGATATAATGTTTATTGCTTGTGGCATTTATTGCATTTTACTTATAAATAGTTACTTATTATCTAAAGATAGTGATTTTAAACTTATCTTTGGTGGTTTATTCTTAGTTCTACTATAACTTTAAAGATACATGTGTATCTTTTTGATATCAACAACTTTTTGTGATCCAAAAAACGTCTATGTTGTATCGATTCGACATTTTAATGATGTTTTGTTATTGTAGGGTAGAATTCTAAGAATAGTATAGTTCATTCCACATGTTTATAAAAAATCCATTGTTCTGAGCTCTAGTGTGGCGAGAAAAAAAATATGCACATTCTCCGTTTTTTATAAGCAACAGCTACCTATCTTCGATTGGTAAAAGAAAACTCAAAATTATGGGAGAGCTTTCTTCATTAGACTGTTTGGCGATTTTTCAACATGAAGGAATACAGTGTACATTTTATAAGACAAAGTATTTGAGGTTCCTCTAGCGTTGTGAGTGTCCGAGCGAATAATTTTGGGCCATCTACTGCTTGCATGCTTCTTTGGATTACCTGAGAAATACTACGACTAGGGAATCTAAACTTTGCTATTGTTGTCTCTTTTTTTAAGAATATTAGTGGATAACATTTAGCAGTTTTTGTAGTCTAACGCCTAATCAAGTTTTGTATAAGAATCTTTTGAATTATTTTCTTCCCTTGATATAAGAATTCCAGATATTTGGCATTACAGTCCTCTGTGATTCAGCGGCCGTGGAAGATGGAATTGAATGTCCCATGTCAAGCCGTGGGAATGTTGGCAACGCTGCCAATACGCGAACTCCTTTGAATATATGAAAATTTGTAATTATTTCTTTGTATGCACCTATAACTGTCGTAATATTTTATTTTGTTTTTTTGTTAGGAATAGTGTGATGCTAAAGTATGTCAAAGTCGAAAGGAATTTTGTATATGACGATAAAAGCTTTCTACGTTTTTATTTTTTTTTATATTTGTTGGTGTTAGTTCTGTTTTGCTTGTACGTTTAATAATGTGGTATTCAAAACCCTACTTTTTTTAAATCCTTACCACAGCTTTCCTTTAGGCCAGTGACTAAAGCCTTTTTTTACTAGTTTTTTTAAATAAGACATAGTAGTGTTTTTCAATATTTATAGTTATTCATGTGATAGGAAAAATAAAAGGAATTTTAAAAGCGCAATTTATTTTAGTTGGCGCGAGATTAGAGTAGAGTTATGCTGATTTGGTACATTTTATTTGCGGCAGTGTTGCCAGTTTTTACGAGTGCACATTTCTCGTGTGCCGTTTATTAAAAGTGGCCGCGTAAAGAATGTAAAGCTGTGTGTACACCGGGAACAGAACAGAACTGGGGAAATTAAATAATTTAAATTAACAATTTGGTAAAACCACGAATACTATACGAACACAAATGTGAGATCATGTTTGAAAAAAATTATAAAATATTATCCTGTTTTATTAAAAAGCGTTGTTTTTAACAATAAATTACTTAGCTATTTGTATTGCCTTAAATTGTAAAGCTTTTGTATGTACTTATATATTTTAAACGGGTCTATCCCGTTGGGCCTATCAGCACAACTATCTATCATATCATCGATCGATTACATGGATACGATCAGCCCAACGGGAAACACTCTTTAAAAGTAATCCGAATTTCTTAAAAAGATTCGAAATTTTTCTTAAACACACGTGTGCTACGGAATTTCAATTTACGACGTTTTTTAATGCGGGCGCCATAACATGGCGGTTTTTCTCCGAATGCGAACTATCATTGACAAAGAATGTGGAAAAGTCGACTCATGAGTTGGCCGCGATAACCAACAAATCCTCCAGATGCCAAATACTCATCTATGATTACACTAGTTTTCGTTCCGAAGGCAGATCATTTACACGGTAACTACACTCAAATGTGGGCGTGCGTATGTCGGAGAACATTAGAAACACTATCCTTAGTTGACCACCATCTTAATTGATAACTTCGCAATACACATTAATCGAATTACAAACATTTGCAAAGATTAACCAATTGATTTTGTAATAACAAAGCGCATAATTCCATCATTTGAAGTAAACTGCCATCAGTCATTCTATCGTCGTCTTGACATCCATCATGCGCGATGCACATTCAGCCAGTGCTCGAAATTATAAGTTGCCAGCAACTTTAATCGTTTTAATATTATTATAATTAAAAAGTAACGGCTGAAATTTATGTGAAGGACGAAAAGATGAGACCACATAGTGACGAGAACGCAAAGATGAATAAGATAGGACAGAAATATTGTTTTTAATTAGAAATACTATTTATAAATAGTCCATTTGATCAGTAGTCATTTATCAATCGACCTTTTAATGATTTGCATGTAACATGACAAGGTCGGTTAATTGAAACATTGTCTTTCTTACATTGTATGACTATCAATATGTCACAGAAAAATACTAATACTAATTATAACAATATTTCATTATGTAATTAATTTTATATAAGATAATAAAAGCACAAATATGTGTAATTTAAACATAAATAAAACAAAAAATGTTTCCGAGAAATAGTTCTTGGCAGTGTCCATTGTGAATTTGGTGACCATTGGCCGCGGACCAAATATTCAAAGATTATTCATAATATGAAAGAGAATCAAATTATTTTCCGCATAAAATATTACTTTAATTTTTTTAATTAATGTGACAATCGATCTGACAGATGAATGAAGTCTTCATGGAAAAAGATTAGTCACTGGCACATAACAAATGTGACATTGGAGGAAATAATTTTGATTGGATTCGAAATTCAAACGAGTACAAACAATTCGGAAAACGAATCGATGTTTTGAATAAATAAAGGCGCCATTAAATTCAATCGTTAAATTAATTTATGATTTCAGGACGGAATGCGTTATTATTTTTAATATTGATACTTAAAAAAATCTTTTTAAAGTATACAATTTATTTTTTCGCACGAATAAATTGCTTTTAATGATAGCCGTGAGATTATTGTAAAATAGTAAATCGTTTATCAAATTCAGTAAAATTAAGGTAAAAAATATGTTCAGTAATATTTTTTCTTTCGTACTAATATCTCAATCTTTGAATTAATTATACTTACATACAGTCGACAAAGTCAGGAGCTAATGCTAGTATTATCATATCTCTTACATAGTCTAAGAAAAACAATAAAAATTGAGTGTTGTATGAATTAGAACAGTATATGCGTCCATTGGCTTACGGATGTAAACAAAGCCGTAAAAAGTAATGTGGGCAGTGTTGCCAGCCGGTGTCACGTACCGCGAAACTCGAAACAACAATGGCATATTTTTCGCACATTAACACCGCGCCGGTGGCTTACATTCTACAGTTCAATGATTTTAGTGCCATATTTCAAATACCTTGTACAGTAGGGCGGGAAAAACAAATATTCGTGGGGGGCACGCCACCTGATAACAGACCAGGTCTAAGGCCCTGCTCTCTCTGGCTATGGTATAGAGGCTTATATTGGAATAGTCGAGCTTGGAACTGGCTTATTTTAAATGCTTGATCGGCTAGTCGATGAAATGCTCGACTATTAACTAATCTTTACGCACGCTTTCCTAGATCCATAGTGAATGGTACTTGCTGATTTTAATTTTCTTCTTACTAATATTATAAACACAATTTGTCCATGTAAGTTCAGAACGGCTAAATCTAGGTGAGTCTTTATTGTAATTTATGTAGAACTCACGGGCATAGGTAAGAATTAAAAACGTATACTTCTATACCGTAACTCTAATATCGACTCTATGTGTAACGATTGCTTTGGAGGTTAGTAAATCTAAATGTCACATTCTCACACTGTTCAAATGTCACCGGCCAAGCGCAGTATCGATCTAATTGGTTCTAATAGAGAGATTTACGGTACGGCGCACAAACATGTTTACGTCCTAGAGCTTGGACTATTAATAGGCTGGACTAGACATGTATTGTACAATGTACATGCGATATGTGAAGTTAGAAAATAAAGAAATCCGAAACGGTTATATGTTAAGCTACGCTTTAACATGTTTCGGTATTGCAAAAATTTGATCTTCCCGTAAATGCCCTGTCTAAATTGGTCCAGCCGTTCCGCTGATAACCGGCACAGACAGAATGGTGAATTTTTTTTTTAAACTGAATGTACGTATAAGCAACGAAAATTTATCTGGTTTAATTCTAAACGTAGTTTTTAAACTTAAAATTACATTACTAGTTACTGTATTAAGTACTAGTTATCAAACGCGATTCCATCCGCGCGGAAATAAAAAAAACTTTCGTAAGTACCCTATGTGTTCTTCCAGATTGTGTTTACCCTTAAATATACTATTTAGATCAGTCCAAAGCGTCAAAGCATCCAAATTTCATCGAGATCCGTACAGCAGTTTAGTTTACCTCTAACCAACAGCCATCCATACCAACTTTCGCATTTATAATATTAGTAAGATTAAGTTAAGTAACAATTTAAAGCTTCAGCCCGTATATTGTGGGCAGATACAATTAGTTACACTGTGACATGCAGACAATGTCAGAATGACTTCAAATTACACACTGACCGGTGCATTACGGTGTAACAGCCGCCCATGCAATTTGCCTGCAATGTCGCGAACATGAGCATCTTGTTAAGGGGAATTTTCACTAAGATATTGTTCAAATTATAATCATTGAGTGAAATATAGATAGTGTAGTTTTCTACTAATGTTTAATTAAGATCTAAGTAAAAGGTTTATGTAGACAATTTGAGACATGTGTTTCAATTGATAATTACAATATTTTTGACCATGTTTTAATTTTGCAACATGCCTTAAATACCGTTTAGACGGACTTTTTCTATCTATACTAATATAAAGAGAAAAAAAATGGATTTTTGTATGTATTGAAATAACTAAAGAACTACTAGACCGATTAAAAAAAATATTGCACCATTTGAAAGATACGTTGTCGCTGAGTAATGGTTGTATTTTTATTATTTTTTTTTTGAATTCACGTGGACGTAGTCGCAAGCCTAATTTAAAGTTATGGTTAAAACTTTAACATAAATTTGGATTCTCAATAGAGCTCGCGCGGTGAATTCGCACCTTAAATAGGGAGTGTTTCCAGTAAGCTATTAGCTGGTCCCGCATTAGCCAGGTCTTCTCGGAAGCCCTAATGCTTGCGCCGGGAGTGGCGACATCCTGCGAGATTCGAGGAACGAATTGTCCACTCATTACATGTCAAAGCTCTAAATGATCTCTTAGCTTAAATTTATATCTTACTAATATTATAAATGCGAAAGTTTACATGGATGGATGTTTGTTAGAGTTTGTAGCTTAAACTGAACTGATCTGGATGAAATTTGGCATAGATGTAGAACGTAGTCTGGAAGAACGCATAGGCTACTTCCTTTTTTTTTATTTCCACGCTCACGGAGTCGCGGGCGAAAGTTAGTATTGATTTTAATAAAGTACCATTGAAGACAACAAAACCATTTTATTTATTTCATTGGTATGGCAACATTTCAGGAAGCTAATCAAAGTAATCCATCTTACAAATGTAACAATAAAAAAATTGTAAACACTGTTGTATTTCTATTAAAGAATGCAATATTCTTTTATTATAAAGCCAATCATACTTTTAATAACAAAGTCTTTACTCATAGTCATAATGGATCCATTTGAACAGTGGTAGAGCCCGCTTTAACACCTTCGCACAAATGGGCCAGCTCGCCCGGTGTAATACTACAAGCACACAGAAAACATGCGTAAAGTGGAAGCAATTCCGCGTTTCGTCTTATGTGTGTGGTGCCGGAGTAGCTTTTAGTCCCTTTCCCTTTCCATCCTTTTCTTAAGACGAAAGGAAAAGCGTATTTGACGATGGAGTAGACGCATAGGAAGGGGAAATATCCTCTTTATGTGCCTCTTCTCCTTCGTCTATTAAGGGTAGGCAACGTACCTGCAATTGCGGATGTTTATTGGCAGCGGTCGCTTTCCATTTCGGTGGATTCAGATGGCCGCTTGCTCGTTTGCCATCTTATACTATAAAAAAATCTTTTAACATCATATCTAGTCTGTTAAATCTAATTGCAAAGCTCTATAAACAAGTCAACTAGGATCCTTATTATGAGAAATGTCAATTCAAATGTCTTAGATGTTACTCGAAACCTACAAGAATGTTACGTAATGTAGGTGTGTCCTGTCTATACATTTATATGGCAATCGAAGTACAATCGCTAACCTTCCGTGTCCACCCCCGCTTGTTTCAGTGCGATAGTTCCGCCTATTCTTGTCTGCCGTCTGCGACTGCCCACACGCGTCTGAGCAACTTATTGCTTGTAATTACACGTTGTATGTTCTGAACAATACAAAAAAATGTACCATTTAGTTCTGCTGGTTTTTTAGCGGCCTGGTTTTTTCTGGTGTAAGGTAGAACAGAGGTAGTATATACTAAAGTATATTAGCGAAATTTGAGAGTAGCCCCAATGGTAGAGAAATTAAGGAGTAAAAGGTTAGCATGGTGTGTTAGGAGGGATGAATCGCATGTAACAAGGAAGTTAGTTATTAGTGTGGTACATCGTTATAGATAGACATGAAAAGAGATGGATTGAAAGGTGACATGATCAAGAAGGGAGTGATGACTGAGATGACGTATGATAGAGTTATGTGGAGGACGAAAACCCGGTGCGCCGACACTACAGGAGTAGGATAAGGTAGGAGATGATGAAAGTAGAACTTTTCTCCATACTATGGTGCATAGTTACTAATTCAATAAGAAGACAAAATAAATATGAGTAATTTCTGAAGTGCACACCATTAACACGTTCCAAACACGAAGTTCCCAATAGTATATCTTTAGAATCTTCGTTAGATTCCCAAATCCGCAGTTGAGGGCGCCACTGTGTCGCTAACAGCAGCTGAAGCTTGTTTCCAAACAATTCCTCGTATAAACGTATACATAATTCATAGCACTGAGCTAAAATTCATTGATTACCCAACAGATACTATCGAAAATACTATAACGCGCACGCTCGGTTGATATACAAACCAATTTCAACCGTATCGTAAAGTATTAAGGTCCTATTTATTACAGTGAATTTATTTAAATACTATTGATAGAGTATTTTCAACTCTATTCCTAACGATTAAGGTTGATATTGCAGAATATTGGTGTTCGTTTCACACGTATGACCTTGATCGTTTAGGGAGCTTAGGTGGCAACCCCCTACTCCTTTGGGGGTGTGATGCGTCGGCGGAGTTTGTTGCTGTTTGTAGGTGACGTTCCTAACTCCATTGTTCTATGTTGGGTGTCCGCCAAATTGTGAAATCTGTTATTGATTAAAGCGGATATGATTCAAGACTGCGGTGTTATGTCTAATGGTGATGTTTACAAATCGTTATGTTTAATACTGGCAACATATCTGTATATTTTACCTTTTAAGGTCAGCTCAAATTAACAGAAGAAAGATGTTTCATATCTTTGTCAAAGTTTTACTCTGTGGCGTTTAATCTATGACATATAATTAGTGTTTTTTTTTTATTAGAAAGGTTTTGATAAGTAATAAAGTTAATTGATTTCCAATAGATTGTGAAAAAAGTACCATGGTTTATAATTTATATTGTAAATGCTATAAAAAGGTTTTTTCAAAACATATCACGCAACGACATAGGAATTCAAAATGGATAATATTTATTTCATTCCATCTAATGTCAACTGTAAATACTATTCAGCCATAATTAGCATTTCTTAGCCATGAGAAGCTAAACAAAAAACTTTGACTAAGTTTATTATGGTCCGTTCTGTTAGTTTTATATGTCTACAATTCAATGCAGTGAAAAATTTCAGTTTATAAAAACACGAAGTCAAAAGACAAAAGTAAATTTAAGAAATGCAGATACTTTGTACTTAAACTGGATAGTTTTAACCTATCTATGGAGCAATTAAACTATAAGCTGAAATCTCGGAACACTTTTATCAACCCTATAAATGTCTTACTAAATTTATACATACACTAGCTGTTCCCGTGCGACTTCATCCGCTTAAAATTGTGAAAATTTTATTTTGTTGTTTACATGTGTCTAATTATCAATTGCAAATGTCAAAATGACATGCTATTATGACAAACCATGTCAACCATGCTTCCTTGATGTTGGCAGCAACTTATTGTCTCTCCCACATTAGGGTTTTTATCCAAAATATTTACCCCCTAAGTTTAATGGCCTGAAATATAGCCTAAAGCGTGACGTAAGTGAGAGCTTTTTATTAAAAAAAAGAATTATTCAAAAATTTGCTGTAATTGCTGACATCTTAGGCAACAAAGAAGTGTGTGTTTATGCTTTATTATAATAGTATAGATAAGTTTAGATGTTAGTTAGAAGGTATCTCCAGAACGGCTCAACTAATCTTGATGAAATTTGGCACAGATGTAGAACATTGTAAGTATAAATATATAGGCTATACAGACGATGTCGCAAAAGCTAAACATACTAATATTATAAATGCGAATGTTTAGATGGATGGATGTTAGAGTTTGTAGCCTAAACTGCAGAACGGATCTATATTAAATAGGGCATAGACATAAAGGATAGTCTGGAAGAACATATAGGCTATTCACTTTTGTTTTTATTAATTCCACGCAAACGGAGTCGCGGGCAACAACTAGTCAGTAACAGATGTCGATTAACATGTTAAGAAACAACAATTTTCGCGCAACCTCAATAATGTTTGGTAGGAAAATCATGTGTCCCACTATGCTTATTGTTACAACGCCATTTTTAGGCTAGATAGTTAGGTCTCGTATCTACACGGCTTATCTGTTAGCCAAATTTCACCTTCGTTATTGTTGCGACGTATTTGTAACGTGGCCTATCTAAGATCTACAAGTGTTGCCAATGTAAAGATTAGGAAAATGATGTTAAAAATCAAGCCACTTTTGTTATTCTAATGTGATCGTTGAGTATAGATTTGTACGTTGACTTTTGACTTCCAATTGTATTGTGTTTTGAATTTTGTTGTAGTGTGCGCTTAAGGTTTCTCCAGTTGGTTTAAAATTTGGAGTTGTGCTATTGGAATAATTTAAATAAATTATATTAAAGTTTAATTTTTAACATTGGAATATATCCACTACCTTTTTTCATATGTTGATAGAATGAATATTCACGTTTCATATTATAATTAATTATTTACGGCTTATTCACGTATACTTTTATTTTTCCGGTGACGGCACCGACCAGTTTCAGACCCTGCGGGGGTCCTTCTTCAGGGCCAGGGTTAACTATGTGTCGCGTTCGCGTCGCGCCTCGCACTAGTTGTTTACGTTTACGTTTACTACGTTTCATATTTATGTATTTATTGACTGATTTCCCAAAAGAAGGAGGTACTCAATTCGTCTGTATTTTTTATATCACAAAGTGACAAGCCGCCACCTGAGTCCACCAGAAATGGCGAAGCGACAGCTTCCTATAGGTAACCACAATTGCAGATGCATTATGTACCTTTAATGAAGAGTAGGAAACGCACAGAAGAAGGACATATCCAGTAACTACGCGCCCCCTTTTTCATCAAATACTCTTTCCCTTTCCATTCTACCTTTATAAGGAAAGAGTGCTAAAGAAAATTATGCCGCCGGCACGTACACTTAGACGAAACGTGGAATTTTTTCCACTTCACGCTTATCTTCTCGTGTGTGAGCTGACATTCGTGCGACAAGTGTTTCTAGCGTCTACCACTGTTAACGTTTGAAGTCTGTCATTCTCAAATTGTCGTAATAATAACAAATAATAGCCCAATATGTCGTAACGGATGTTTCTTACGCTATAAAAGTAGTAATGGAGCATAGACGCGATAAACGAGATAGTGCTCATTCAACAATTCAGTGTAAACACGTCTAGCAATGTAAGCTGCTAATGAACGCGGTAAATCAACACACAACTATTCATTAAATAATGGATGATTCGACTCAAACGTTTTAGGAATCCGAGTTTCGTACTCGCTGTCAAAACACGCGCGCAATTGACAGCTGACGTAGGGTTGCCAGTTCATTAATCTATACTATTATAAATAGGATGTTGTATTTTTGTATATATTGATTAAAAACTACTACGATTTCAAATTTTTTTTTGTCATTAAAAAGTGTTACCAGTCAATAACATAGGCTATATTTATTATTTAGTTTCACGCGATCGTAATCGCGAGCAACAGCTAGGCTATACTACTACAAAGAGGAAAGATTTGTATTTTTGTATGTATTTATATAACTAAAAAACTACTCCGATTTCAAAAATTCTTTCACCATTAAAAGGTTACTTTATCAGTGAGTAACATAGGCTGTATTTATTATTTAATTTTATGAGGGTGAAGTCGTGTTCAAAAGCTAGTATGTTATAAGTGCAGTACCTTTGTTATATTATAATAAAGTAAATAATTTTATATGCGTCATTCTATTTATAAATCTTTATTGATTCATAGGTAATTGTTTTTGTAAATTGCGGGTTTATTTAAATGTTTAGAGTTTGAAATTAAATACATTTATATCTTAAAACATATAAAGAACTTATATAACCTTCAACTATTGTTAACAAGGGTAGCCATATCGACTGGTCAACCGTGGGAACAGAGATAAAACATCAAAAATAATTGCGTAATAATGCTGCAACAAAACTACCTCTTAATAAATCCTTAAAATAGAGATATACAAAAGATTTAGAAACTAATATATTTTAGGTTGAATTTTCAAAAAGATGATTTTATGCCAAGTTTCCCATATATAGAAGAAGCTCTATAAGTTGAAGTCTAAGGGAAACACAAAATATTTTAAGTTATAGAAGTTTTAAGTTATCAAGAGTCTTTGTTGTAGAGGTTTTGGGCTCTGATGGGAAAGAGATATATTATTTTTTGAAGTTATAGAGGTTTTTAAGTTACCGACGTTTGAGTTATCGAGGTTCTACTGTATTGGTATAGAAAATACTAATAAAGGCCACTAACTGGAGTTTAATCAACACAAATGGCAAATACTGATAAAACGACCCAAGACATTATATAATTTCTTCTACGATATAATAATATTTGCATTTATAATCAATGGAGGTCATAGCCTTAAACGTATCAAGAAATAAGATAAATCTTTTACGCATGAGTTTGGAATATATATGAAAGATTTCTATAGTCTTAAAAAATTAAAAATCACAATCTTACTAATGTTATAAATGCGAAAGTTTGTAGCCTAGAAGAGTAAACGGATCTGAATTCTGCACAGATGTAGATGATAGTCTAGAACGAATCTTTTGTATTTTTTTAATTCCACATGGACCGAATCACGGGTGAATACTAGTATTCATAACATTTGAATCTTTCATGTTGTTTTGAACGGACATTTGTAAGTCAGGTATTTCTTCTTTTTAATTCTTTATTTCCAAAATATCATCGTCCTTATTCTACTTCCGTAGTGTCGGAACAATAGGTTTTTGTCCTCCAAATAACCCTATCATCGTCATCTCAGTCATCACTCTCTTTTTCATCATGTCACTTTTCACATAATCCATCCATCTCTTTCTAGGTCTACCTCTACCGGTGTACCCTTCCACACTCATAACTAATATTCATTATTACTAAAAAATTCTAGAACATTCCGTTCGTTTAAACTGTACGTAAGCAATACCATACATTGATAAAGCAATTAATATTTTTAATCTCGTGTGTTATTCGTGTCGTAATACATGAATGGATATAATCTGTCGTGAACCCTGAACTAATGTTTATAGTAACGTCGGTGGCGTAATGGACGCACAAGATGTTTCGTCTATTCCGCGTCTTACCCGGTTAAATTTAACCCTCGTCTTATCTTTGCTAATATTATAAAGCGTAAACACACTACTTTGTGGCGTAGGATGTCAGCAATCCCAGCATATTTATGAGTAATTCTTTTTTTAATTAAGAGTCCTACACTTACGTCATGCTTTAGGCTATATATTTTCACGCTATTAAACTTAGAAGGTAAATAAGTTAGAAAAAAATGTGGAAAAGAGACCATAAGCTACAAGCTGCCAACATCAAGGAACTATGATTGCCATGGTACTGACCATCTACATCGTGTCGTGTCATTTTGACATTTGCAATTGATAATTTGACAAATGTAAACAATAAATAAAATTTTCATAATTTCATGCGGTCGAAGTCGCAAGGAATAGCTAGTTATTTATATTCATTAAATGGAATTTGGAAATATGGTACAAAAGCTAAGGAATAAACGACGTTTGTGTTAAACCATAAGGCAAACACACGGACTCTTTCAAGCTCGGCATAATATCTGCACTTATAAACTGACTAGCTGTTGTAAATAGTAAAATATAGCCTATGTTACTCAGTGAAAACATGGCTTTTTAAAAATGCAATAATTTTTAAAGTCGGTCCCATAGTTTTTGAGTTATTACAGTACATAAATACTTTTCTCTTTATAATATTAGTATCTTTTTCTTCTATAGCTCTACAGCCCTTTGTGGGCCTTGGTCCAGCAATTTCTTAATATTAGAATAGATATAAATAAATAAGTATTTATAGTTTTTTGACTTGACACGTGTCGTGTAAAGTCAGCAAACTCTTAAAGGTTAATAAACCTGACATTAATATCCAGATTCATTATGTGGTATGAAAACGTGAGGCCTTTTGCACAGAAAGCCTCTGAATTAGTCGCAAGTAGGTCGCAGTGTCGGCACCCCCCGCGCCCCGCAACCCCCGGCCCGCCATTGACGTGCAACCCCGCCCGCTCCGCCCGCTCCGCCCGCCGCGCCTCTCGCTCGATAGTGCTGTGCTACCAAATCAACTTGAAAAGGACATAATTATGATATTCCTTAAATATGTAAAGTTGATGAAAAATTAATATTGTCATAAGTATATTTGTAATGTATGCGATTATATAATCGTCTAAAATATTGAAAGATTTGAAAATTTATGTATTTTAAGCTTACGCATATCATTTAATATACGTATCAGAATATGATAAAGTGATGAAGCCAGTTCTATGCGGTATTTTGTTATAATTAGGTCAAATTTCAAAGGTCGTTCTGGCAACCCTGTGCCGCCTAAACAAGCTGAAGGGCGTCCGGCGCCGGAGCGGGTGGGTTGGTGGGCGCCGCCAACGCAACCACCTCGGAACCCCTCGCCCCCGCACTCCCAGCCCCTAACGCATTCAGAAGGTTTACCTCAACGAAACGACCATACTGATTTTCCTCCTACTTTGACGCTTCCTCGGGGACGTCTTATCTTGAATAGACTAACGGTTGTAAAGAAAGTATATGCACTGGTATTTTTAAGGATACATTTTTTTAAATACGGAAAAAAACATATGAAAGAGTCGATGTTTCAACGTTTTATTTTTAACCATCAATTAAGTTGTGACTTAACTTTGTTGTCCAACTAAAATAACTCAATAGAGCGCAGATAGGATATGTATATAGGATACCTATCAATATGGAAAACAACCTGTAAATCGTGTGTTTTACAAAGAAAGTTATACGTATTTATACCAATTCATCATAGTGCTTACACATCTTGGTATTAGTGAAGCGGTATTGGGCACGGCGTGCTTGAGTCGCGTCGGCGCGGAGTGGCGGCGTCTGGGGGTCGTCTGCGGCCCGGCGGCGACCTACATCCAGCTCGCGGGCTGTGACGCGCGTCGTCTGACCCCCCAACACCCCACACTACCACCCCCACTAGAACCCCCGTGCCAGCTCCGCCCTGCATTACGTAACTCAGACATGATTCTGCAGAAAGCTATAGCCGCTGCGTTCTATGCTGCATTATAAATAGACGCAGCCGGCTAGCAACAACATTTGCTTACCATTTCTTGTATGTCCGCGCGATCTTAATAAAACAATTTTTCAATTTGTTCTTACAGCGATAATTTACGTATGATCTGGAAGAATTTAATGACTATTTGTATAAGATAGTGAAATGTTTAAATGTATCATTCTGGGCACATGTAACATGTAACGAGACTATTAATGCAGTAGTAAGAAACACATTTTAATTGTAACTTGTCTCAATTCCAGGCGGTGGAGACGGTGGTATGCAAACCGGAGCCGCCTGACTCGCCACCCAAGAAGGCACGCGGCGAGGACTACGGGTACGCGCTGTACCTGGACCCGTACGCCCACCTACCCTACCGGGCCGCACCCGCGTTCCGACCCTGGGGCAAAGCGGAGCCCACGCTTCAGCATCCCGAACGCGTCGTGCGGCTCGCCGACTGCGGTCGCTTCGAGCGCGACTTCCAGCCCAACGTCGCGCTTAAACCGCTGACGCCGCCTGTCGACGATGTGACGTCGTCGACATCGCCGCCGCCGCACGGCGAGTGCGAGGTGACGGCGCGGCTGCTGGAGGCCGAGGCGCGGCTTGCGGAGCGCGCGCGCATGCTGGAGGAGCGCGAGGCGGCGGTGGCGCGGCGCGAGGCTCGCCTGGAACAGCGAGAACGCGACCTGGAGCGACGGGAGCGTGCCGGAGAGGACAAGGAGGAGAAGCCGGAGCGGGGGGAGTCAGAGCCGCGCGAGAGGCGGGAGGAGCGGGAGCCGCGGGGGTCGCCGGCGTGTTGACCCGCGCGAGTCATCACGCGCCTCGCGGCCGTGACGCGCCGTGCGACGGACGCTCAGTGAAGTCGATAGCGACGACGCAGTACAAAACTTTGAGGTGCTGAATGATTTGTAAAATGATTAAGAAATTTAATTTCGTTCGGAAGCGTTATGTGTTTGAAACGCCTAATTTTTTTGTCACTGTATGACATATTTATTGATGCTTTCTGTTGTAAAACGATTTGTATCGTATATTGTGCGGCGCGGCGCGGCGAGGCAGCCGCGGCCGCAGCGTATGTAATGTAGAGTACATGATGATTGCAGCAGTTGGGGGAGAGACGAAAATAGTTGTACATATGTTCATATCAAGTACAGTTTTGTGAGATCACATGTTATTTTCTACGTAATAGACAGTTATTTTCCTCGTAGTGTCTTCGATGTGTGCCATTCTGTAGGCACGGCCGTTGCCTCTCCGTGTAACCTCACTCTGTGCTTTTTTAACCAATAATTAATAAAATACTCAAGGTTAATAATATAGTGAAATAGTTGATAAAGCCTAAAACCGTAAGCATAATTTATACAGGGTTATTCTTAAGTTTTTTTACACAACCGATGTTTATGCAGGTTCTTTTTAATATACCATCTTTTTATACCAGTCATCGTAGTACTGACGTACGAGACACACAAGCAACGCAATTACCATTTATATTTATTTAACTCATACGTACATAAAATATATAATACTGATAAACATATCAGATGTTTTATATGAATAACATAAGTACTGAAGAAACAGACGTTTTGCAATTTTATATGTTATTTATGCTTTACAAATAACTCTGTATAAACCTCAGCAGAAACCAAATAATTTTAAGATAACATGACATTACTTGCATAATTTCCATATAGAAAAACTGAGTTGAAAAAAACCCAGTTTTTACCTAGTTTAGTTTCTTATTAACACTTCTCTAACTAATTTTTCAATACCACAATATATAAAACAGCAAAAAATTAAAAAATCACGTTAAATTCTTTTTTGTTTCTGTAAACCTTTCAAGAGCATGTCAATTTTTAGACAGGGATACCTACAAAAGCTTATTTATATCTTAAATATTGACCTGTCTGTCAAAACCTATGTTCTTAGTACACGTATGCTAAGAAATTGTATTTGATTTTTTCATTTATTTTGCCTAACTGGTGACTTAAGTACTTATCGATACTTAATATCGGTTGACAAAAAAAGGGTTCGATCCCAAATTTCTACCTCATTGTATATAAATAAATTATTCGGCTAAAATAAGTGAAAAAAATCTCTCATTTAAGGATACAAGTTGGTTTTCAGTCAGGTTTTTGGAGCAATAATATTAAAAAAAATAAGCTACGTATCTAAACACTGCCTGAATTTACTAGGTATCGGTTTGTCTATTTGTAAATATTTTAATATATAAAAAAATAATATAAGAACAAAATGTCTCGATTTGGACATATTCACATTATTGTCATCACAATTTTTAACGGGATTTTTTGTATTTCATACATTTTTGAGCATTTTGTACATCTACTAAACACGTGGCATAATACCGTAGCCTTTGCCAGTACTAGTGCATTTTTTGTCTTTGCCTCAGAGCAATTTTTTTTTATGATTTGTAAGTGTAATAGACACTTTTTTTATTCAGTTGCACATGGCAACTTTTTTACCTACAATATTTTATTGTCTGTTAGTATTTTTTTAAATAGATATAATACGTGCCAAGTTTAAGGGCACTTTGAATTAATTGAAATGTATATAAGAGTTGTATTTAAGGTAATTCAATTGTGCCCTAAATTGTTAGGGCGATGAAAAAAAAAATTTTTTCCGTCATATTGTTTTGTCAAATTATAAATTTGAATTTTTCTATCCAGTGGAATTCTTCTGAATTATTATTTGAATTTCAATTATTGCATAATTTAGATTTTGTATGGAAAAAAAACTGTTGTATTCTTCAGTCTTCAGAAAAAAAACTTGTGCCTGGCAAAAGAATAGAAGACATTTGTGTGAAATTCGATTTCACTTTTTAAAATATGTTTCGGCAAAGCTCAAACATGTAGTTGGATGGAAAAAAAATGTTTTTTTTTTTTGTAATATTTTTTTCAAGAAGAGTGCTATGTTGTACATAGTTAGTAATTCGTTCAGTTTTAGGTTAGGTCGTATCTCTAGTCAAGAGACGTTTCGAGAAAAAAATTAAATTACCATTTTACTTTTTTTAATATTTTAATAGGCACCACAGGCGAGTGTAATAAAGTAACTTATTTTAAACGATAAAATAGGAATAAACTGCATGTTCTTATCTTAACTAAGGTATGAATATGGGAAACTTTTCTATCCGTACTGTTAGACACGTATTTTGGTGCTATATTTTTGGCTTGGCTAACTTAGTGTTTAATTGTACATAACAATAGTATTTATTGGCAACTGTTTTCGTTCGTTTGGTTGAAGTTTTACGAAATTAATTTGTTTTTTTTTCTAAAAGTAATGGCTAAGCCATTTTATAAACAAATCATTGATTTATTTCTTTTAATTTGTACGGGGTCGTCCATTAACATGATTTTTTGACAACGACTCATCATTAGTACAAAGTAATATTGATTTTTTTATATTAATTTATACATTATTAAAAAAAATAGCCTGTGTCACTCACAGATGCCTTTCTAAAATTGAAAAAAATTAAAATCGGCTAGTAGTTTTTGAGTTATTTAATTAATACAAAAAACTCTTTATAATAGTATAGATTTTTTTTTTTTTTTGGGCGGCTCTTCTCCGCCCGTTGTTCTCCCCCTGGCGTGGTGAATCCAAGGACTTTGTAATAGTATAGATTAAACAGTAAATAAATGCATGTGATATCTTATTTTCGAGCCCTCTTGAATTTTAATGTTTTTTATAGCACGTGATTGGACGATCCCTAATTGAAAAATTAACTTTTTAAAAGTGGCCTGTTGTCGAAGGCCTGTAAATTGGAGTTGTGTCTATTATATTAGGCTGTTTACTAATGTTACGCTTTAATTATTACCGTAGGTTGTAATGTATTGATGGAAAAGTTTCAAAAAGTTGTCTCACTGTCTTTTTGAAGAAAAAAAAATGGTGCTAAAAACCACGAACACTTGAGATCAATTTTAGATTGTCTTTTATGACGCCATTTTGAAATCTGACAGTTATAATTTCAAGAGCCTGTCCCACCAAATTGTAAATTGTCGCATAACAATATAACGTATAAAATATGTAATGGAAATATCGAATTTTGTTGATTTGTCATTTTTAAGCTATCTGAGCCTCTATCAGCTAGTAGTGGGACAGACCCTAAATGTTATCTGTGTTAATGGTATTTTGATCGAGATGAAATCTCCAAACGATATTGTGTTGTGAAAAATATACAAAAAAAATACGAATTAACGTTTTTTGTCTACTCAAACGTAAATGTAGAGTAGAGATTAGCTATTACGTAAATACATCACAACAAAAAGTTAACACCTTGCATTATATAATTATAGTTAAGAATTAACCATTTTTTTTTTTGTTAAACTTGCCTTTGATATAATTTTTTTTCTCTGTCGACTTTGATATAATTTTTTTTCTCTGTCGACTTTGATAGCAGCTACCCCATGTATGTTACATAACTTTTTATTCATATAAGACAGTGAGATCCTTATGTAAATATAATTTTAATTGTACATAATGAGCGATTGCCAGGCTGTTGTAAACCTTATAAAATGTAGATAAAACGCGTATGAACCTTAAATCCAACAACTGAATGAAAACGGCAATATACAATAATGTGTTGCTAACTAAAACGATTTTTTTTTTCTTTATAGCATTGATTTAAAATAATCTAGATGAACCCTCTGAGTGTATCTACTCTATGATTTAAAACAGTCAAGATGAACCATCTGAGAATATCTACTCTATGATTTAAAAGTCAAGATGAACCCTCTGAGAATATCTACTCTATGATTTAAAAGTCAAGATGAACCCTCTGAGAATACCTACTCTTTAGAGTAATTAAGTACTTAAAATAGTAATTTTCGATGGCCTTTTTAATTGGTAACATTTCTATGAACGGATGGCGGGTTCAGATCGCGTACGGTAATTGCCAGGGTATAATGTCGTACTCCTGTGATCTCAATGTATGTTTGTTTTTCATTTAAAATATGTACATTTACAGTATATCTTGTATAGCAGTCGCAAAAATACATAACCTAAAAATGTTCTTTTATCAAACAATGCCATCTTTCGGTAAATTACTGAATTAAAATTTTTGAATTATATTATTTGTATTTTTGAAATATTCTAAAAATGTATTCAATCAATTCTTGCCAAATAAATCATTTTTTATACATATTTTTTTGTTATTTGATATCTTGCCCACGTAAATAGACTTGTTACTTTTTAAAAATTAAATTATAAAGATAAAAAAGTTTTTGAATTTAGATAATTTTACATTGAAAGTTGAAAGTAGGCAATATTTTACAAAGACTTTCTTTTTTATCACAAAACGAATGTAAATTAACATTTTCTAACTTACTATTATCATATTATTGCAAATTCAATTTTTGGTAAGACCCTAAGGTGGTATTTTTTTTGTAATTGTTTATCTATATTTGCCCAATTTTTGCGACTGTCTGTTACCTATGGTAATACCATTGAAACGCCTTGATTATGAATTGTGTGTGTTTATATCAGAAAAAAATTGCGTTCGAATTTTAAAAAAATCCAATCAAACATTCCTTTTTTTGTTTGTTTTTTGGATTGCATCGATTCAGTTTACAGCCATTACAGATTGCATATTATATTGTACCTGATAGATTAGAGGTTTAAGATATAAATATATATAAAACGTTCTGTTATGCACACACATGTTCGTAAAATGTGGTTTCGAAGTGTGTTTTTACTTGAAAAGCTTAAGAACCTTGTGGAGCAATAAACAAAATGATTTCCATACAAATGTTTCATTTATACCCCTGCACTTAAAAACACGCGACTTTATCCGAGTTTAAATAAAAACTGCCTATGTCCAAATTTCATCGACATAAGTTCAGTCGTTCTGGAGTTTTACAAAAAAATTTACACTTCCAAAACATAATATCTTTGTCTAAACTATCGCATTCGATTTTTTGTTGAAATGGCTAAACAATCGACAATGGCACACAGTTGTGCGATAGCTTAGTCAAAAGTGTGCGCCCACACTAAACAAGATTTGCACCTTTGAAGCCTCCCACAATAATCAAGGATGCATACCCCGGTGTGAAGCTGTCCTCGGTTGGTTCTATCAGAATATATGTCAAACCTCATGATAAAAAGAGGGCGCTAATGAGCGCAGTTTTATTTATGCCCATCTCAGAATTTCGGTCTATAGTATATAGTTAGGTAGGTAGGTCTATATAGTTAGGTAGGACTATAGTAGTAGTTGTAGATCTATATAGTTAGGAAGGTCTATAGTATATAATACGTCTATATGGGTACTTTTTTAAACAATAGAATTTGGATAAGCGAGTGCAAGCGACAGCGATATTCTGGTTTATAAAGGTTTATCTATTTGGAGTGTCTCACATATAGAGGTCGTCTACAACCAGACCACTTGCTATTGAAGGTTCATCAACCAAATCCGACAGTATTAACTTCCGTTATTTTTATAACGATTTAGTCGCTAAAAACTACACCTGGGGTCAAAGTACAAAATAACCTTTGTAATTAGAAAAATTGTATGAAACTGGTGGTCGCCCATTGTTCCAAATTCGTTCATGGTGCATAATCAAAGATTTTTTTAAATTAAAATTAGTTTTATGCGTTTTATGCGCTCCACACTAAATGTGTCACATTTTACTTTCATAAGTACGATTAATTTAATTAAAAAGTGGCACAACGTTCTTGTTTGACTAAAACGACATGTTAAATAGTTATTTCAGATTAAAACATTAAGAAAGAATCTTATACCTAACTTTAGTGTAAAAATCCGGACGGAGCAAATCGTAGTTCGAAAACCAGCACAACATTAAATAATGTTCTGTGCCGTCACCTTCACCTTGTATCTGTGCGAAAGAGATAGCGATACATAGAATTTAAATGATTCGCACTGTGAATAAGTCCTGTTATCTTAACACATTGAATTGTAATCTTTTATAAACAATAGTTGTGTTGTGTTGTGTTATTTTTTGATGTTTATTTCTTAAAACACTTTAAACTTTGGTAACATTTACATTTCTAAATATAAATTCAATAATGAGTTCTACAGTGTACGCAGTTGGTGTTGGTATGACGGAGTTTGTGAAGCCAAACTCATCTAAAGATTATCCGGAATTCGGTAAGGAGGCTGTAGAGAGGGCGTTAGCGGACGCTGGGATCACCTATGACGTGATCGAGCAGGCTGTCTGTGGGTACGTGTATGGGGACTCTACGTGCGGACAGCGAGTGCTGTACCAGGTTGGCATGACTGGCATACCGGTGCACAATATTAACAACCACGGCGCCACCGGTGGCACCGCGCTACACTTCGCCCACCGCTTGGTGCAAGCCGGTGCACAAGTTGTACTCGCTCTAGGCTTCGAAAAAATGACCCCCGGCGCATTGCCTGCTACCGCCTACCCCGACAGAACATACCCCGCCGACATACTCATAAAGAAAATGCTTCAAATAGTGAAATTAGAAAAAGCACCAATGGCAGCCCAATGTTTTGGAAACGCTGCGAAAGAACATATGGAAAAATACGGCACCACGGAGACGCAGTTCGCTAAAATCGCTGTCAAAAATCATAAAAACGGCTCCGCGAATCCTTACGCGCTCAACAAAAACGTATATACGCTGCAAGAGATATTAGATTCTAAGAGGATATTTGGCCCTTTGACTAAATTGCAGTGTTGTGCGAACTGCGACGGGGCCGCGGCTGTCGTCCTTATGTCGGAGCAAGCGGTGATTCGATATAATTTAGTTTCGAAAGCAGTTGAGATCGCCGGCATCGAGATGGCAACTGACACGAGCGCCGTGTTCACGGACACGACCCGGCTGAGAGTCGCGGGCTACGATATGACGTCACTGGCCGCAGACAAGGTGTACAAAAAAACTGGGGTCTCTCCAAGCGAGATCGATGTTGTGGAATTGCATGATTGCTTCTCAAGCAACGAACTGATAACGTATGAAGCTCTGCGGCTGTGCGAGGAAGGGAAAGGGGGAGAGTTTGTGGACGCAGGGCTCAATACGTACGGGGGGCAGGTGGTGGTGAACCCTAGTGGTGGACTGATCGCGAAGGGCAACCCTATCGGCGCGACCGGGCTAGGGCAGTGCGCCGAGCTCGTGTGGCAACTGCGAGGGGAAGCGGGGGCACGACAGGTACTTCTTTGTCTTACGCTTTTACAATTTGTACAATAAAACGAGGCAACAAAAACAAAAATGTTTCAAATTTAACACATACAAGTATTGACCAGCTTTCGCCCGTTACTTCGTCAGCGTGGAATTAAAAAAAAAAAATAAAAGCAAGTAGCCTATGTTTTTTCCAGACTATCCTCTACATCTCTGCTAAATTTTATAAAGATCCGTTCACCATTTTAGGCTAAAAACTATAAACTTTACCAACATCCAATTATCCATCTAAACTTTCTCATTTATACTTTTAGAAAGATTATTTGTTGAATTAAAGTGTGATTGACTTGCAATTTCACGATAGTGTAGGTATTTATGGATAAAAAAATTTTAGTTATCTACGAATTTATTTCATTTATCGCTGATAATGTGGTAATTGTATCTACAAGTAAACATAATGCTGAAGAATGCACGGTTGTACAACCTTGACTTTTGCTCTATTACGTAAATACTTATTGTATTGTTTGATAGTTAAAGAACTTAGCTTTCATTCTATCATTAGTTTCTTATATTATGTTTCCACTGTAGAAAATTTCACATTACATGAAAAAAGATACAATACGGACGGAATTTCACAGTATAGAAGCAATTTGCTCCAAATCTAGCATTGTATATTAATTATTGTCAATAACTATGTCACTATTCCAGGTGCCGAACGCGCGTATTGGACTACAACACAACCTTGGCCTGGGCGGCGCCGTCGTAGTCGCCATCTATCGAAAAACATTTGACAAGAACCAAGGCGACTCTTCTAATCCTCAAACAGGCAAAACTACGGAAGATAGAAAAATTCGCGCCAAAATTTAAATTTGGTTACAACGCCATCTTTTGTCTAGCGCTGACAAATAACAAATATTTTATTCGTAACATAATTTATTTTGTAGTGACATCTATTAGCAATATTCTGTAATTTTGCTAGTGAAAAAAATAGCAATGATTTTTAAAGTGAATATAAAAAAAATGTTGCTGTAAACATACTTAAAGTTTTTAATAATTCGTTCTGGTTTACATATCACAAGAATAATTACACTCATTGATATGACAAACATGTTTTTAGAACTTTACATAGTCAGAAAATCCTAATTCATGTAAATGTATGAGACATTTTCAATTTCAAATAAATTAAAATAATTTTACTCTTTCTTTCGGTTACAATGTAACCTAAAACTTCAAAATTATTTATACAAGTTTTAAATATAGGTACAATGTTTTTTTTTTATATTCTTGTTCTTTTAAATGTTTTTAACTGTGGTTATTACAACATAGGATCAATATACTTAACTAAAATTAACTCAACTCAGGGAAGGAAACTGTAAACATTCCGTAACTGTGGACATTCCGTAGATTTACACAATATCCTGTTTACGTGACTTGAGGGTTTGTGTAATTATTTTACAGCATTTATATTTCATACATATTTGAGCAAGAAAAATATGTTTTGTACCAAATGGCAATCTTACTAATATTGTAAATGCGAAAGTTTAGAGGGATGTTAGAGTTTGTAGCCTAAACTGCTGAACGGATCTATATTAAATTGGGCATAGATGTAGAGGATATTCTGGAAGAACACATAGGCTACTTACTTTTGTTTCTTTTTTAATATCACACGGACAAAGTCGCTGGCGTACTCTAGTATTTTATATCGTTCAACAAATAATTCTCCAATATATTTTGTTATTGTTCCCTCGCTAAAATGTCCACCTTGCCAGCAAGTGCTTCTTATTCTGTTAATTTTACGTAATACCATATGCATTATGTCAATAAATAACTATTGGTGTGACCTTGATATAACCAATGCGCTAGATAATGACTACCAATGGTTCTGCATAAATTAAATATTTTTTTACAAACAAAGGAATTCAATAATTTCTATTTTTTTTTATGTTTTGGGTGTTTATATGAACATTATATTCACACAAAAACAATTTTCGCAATGGTTTTCAGTGACAATTATTTTTAACAGAATTCTAATTTTTTACTTATCTCACCTTGATTCCTCGCGGAGGTACGGTATATCTGCCTTATCAAAACAATTCGCAAACGTTGTAGCTACGACGACATACGCCCGAGTGGTCGTACTGTTGTTTTATTATTTTTTTTTAATTCAGAAATTATAAAAATGGGTAGAAAAGTTTTCGTGGTGGGTGTGGGCATGACTCCGTTCGTGAAGCCGAGCTCCGGTCGCGACTACCCGGAGATGGGCAAGGAGGCGGTAGAAGATGCCCTGCGTGACGCCCGCCTGCCCTATGACGCCGTGCAGCAGGCGGTTTGCGGCTACGTGTTTGGGGACTCTACGTGCGGCCAACGAGTGCTCTACCAAGTCGGCATGACCGGTATCCCAATCTATAACGTCAACAACAACTGCTCTACCGGCTCTACTGCACTATTTCTAGCCAAGCAGCTCATCGAAGGCGACATTTGTGACATCGCCCTTGCGGTCGGCTTCGAGAAGATGGCACCCGGCCCGCTCGCCGCTGGAAACTTCACGGACCGCGTCAATCCACTGGACAAGC
>NW_013525013.1:950079-978346 GCF_000836215.1 Papilio polytes | reverse complement strand
ATTTTGTTTTGTTTTTCGTGTATTTTGTTTGGAAGTCGGTTTTGTTTTTGACCTTTCACTTCACTCGTAAAACAGTTAAACGGAAACATTTAATAAAAACATTGAAACTTAGTCCAAAATATAACAATGAGTAGCTATCGCCCGCGAATCCGTCCGCGTGGAATTGAAAAAACAACAAGTGAATAGATGATTATGTGTTCTTCCAGACTACGCTCTACATCTGAGCAAAATTTCATCGAGATCCGTTCAGCCGTTTAGGTTACAAACTCTAACAAACATCCATCCATCTAAACTTTCACATTTAAAATATTAGTTAGAAGTATGAATTACGATTTGTAAAAACACAGTTTTATTGAGAATTTTGTGAGGTACGTGATAATTTAATTTATCCTCGAAAATTCAAGGCGTCAGAAAACCTTTTTTTAATTTAAACTAATATATTATTATATACTGAATAAGTGTTAATTTATATTATAAGGAATTATGTTGTTTTTGTATGAAAATTTATGATAAAATGCGTAGATAAAATAAAGGGGGGTCTTTGTTATAGGTGAGAAGATTTTTCGAGTAATTTCAAACAATGGCAGTAATAACTTTTTAAATTTTAAATGTTTACGGAGAAGTTCACACGTCAATAAATAGTATTTTGATACCATCCTTTATTACTTTTAGTTAAATATATACACTCGAGAATATGTGTAAGTAAGGAATAAGGAAAAAAATATTAGTAACCTAGGTTTTAGTAAAACTACGTAATAACTAGAAGAATCACGAGGTTCGTATTCTTCGTTTCGATTATAAACCTAATGGTCGAAATCTGAAACTTTAAACACTTCATAAACGCCATTTTAATCTGCCAGGTGTTATTTTATTGTAATTTAAAATTCAAGCGTGGCCTTACCATTTGTACACCTTCAGTATTTGACTATAAATTAACTGTGGTAGTGCCCGCTTTAACATCTTGACACGAATGGGCCGGCACGCCCGGTGTAATACCACGACCACACAGAAGACAGGCGTGAAATGGGAACAATTCCGTGTTTCGTCTGATGAGTGTGGTGCCGGAGGCCTAATTTAAGTCCCTTTCTTTTTACCACCCTTTTCTTATAAGAGGAGAATGGGAAGGGGAAGTGGATTTGACGATGCAGGAGATGCATAGGAAGGGGCAATGTCCTCTTTATTGGCGTTTCCTCCTCCGTCGGATAAGGGTAGGCAACGCATCTGCAATCGCGGATGTCTATGGGCAGCGGTCGCTTCGCCATTTTGGCGGATTCAGGTGGCCGCTTGCTCGTTTGCCGCCTTATGTTATAAAAAAAAGATGAGAATGGGACTGACGACACATATTGTCGCGCGTGGTTAGTGAGCATTTTACTGGTATGTGTATACGCTTTTCACCAGTAGCCAGTATTTTAATTTTAGTTTAACTCAGTAATAAATTCAATTTGACCTTTAAACGTTGCTGGTGGTAATTAAATTAAAAAGATTAATTTGATCAAATAAACCACCAGCTATCTAATCTGTGCTTTTCGGTATCAATGATTGTTTGAAAAAAACAACTTTATCCTGCCTGAAGGGATCAAAGTACAAAGTACTCTAAACACTTAGCATTATTTAGTACATGTATTTTATCTGTGGTAGTGGGGACATCGGAATCTTTGCGTGACTTTTCATTATAAATACTCGTAACTGTGTCATTTTGATTCAAAGCATTATCGGTTTGAATGCTATCGCCCAGTTAGAGATATTTTTACAGGACAAATGTTGTGCGACTGTCGATTGTTTCGCAGCCCCTTCAACTGTTTAGTTGCACAACTAAAAATGGAGTAGTGTAACCTCCATATAAGGGATCAAAGCGAGACTAAACAGTCGTGCGATAGTGTGCTCTAAGCGTGGTCTCGTTTAAGACGCTGTTACATATTTTAATGTTTAAATTTTTGTCCGTAAGTTATTTAAAAGATACAATAATGGTTATTTATACTGATAGAGCCTTATGTAAATATTAATATATCTAAAGAATAGAATTGTAGATAATTTGACAAAATGTCGTTATCATGAGATATGTGATACGTGAGTTTCAATAATAATTGATTAATACCATGTCAGCTATAAATAAAAAAAATAGTTTTTGCAGACAATTTTAATATTAAAACCATTATATTGTCTAATGGTTTTTAGGTTATAACTGATAGAAGTGTTAAATAAATTGACATAAAAAAGTAAATATTCGTATTTTAGTTTTAATGATTTTTACTTGTGTCTTGTCTTTGTTAACATTTGACCTTGACGATGTCTGTAGTTTCAAAATGGATTTTATTTTAATTTTATAAGTGCGAAATTACTTCTTGGTGTCTAGAGAAAATCTTTGAAGTTGCCATACTTTTTGGCGGGAAAAAAGGGTTATGTGGGGTTTGTCCCACTAAAACATTGTTTTGGTTGTCAACCTTGAGTGTAATAGAAGAGAGTTCCGGGATCTCCTTTTAATGCACCGGAACAAGTCGAAAATAACCTAGCTGTTATATACCCTACTTTTACTGTACAATAAAAAGTGTTTAGTTTAGTCCCACGCCCAATTTAAGCCCCTTTTCCTTCCCAACCGTTTTCAAGACAAGGAAGGGAACGTGGATTTTACGGTGGAGGAAGACACATAGGAAAGGGAAATATGCTCTTCAAACGCGTCTCCTCACCTCTATTATTGCGAATGTCTATGGGCAGCGGTCGCTTTGCCATTTTGTCGGTTAAGTGGCCACTTGCTGTTTGCCACCTTATGATATAAAAAAAGTTAATGAGGTCATTTAAGTGATTATGTGTCTTCCATTCCTTTTGTTTAAGTATATAATTATTTAGTTAAAGAAATCGTATACTGAAAAACATCCTATTATTTTGACAAAAACAATCGCGTTTACGCAGTTTTAGTAGTCACATAACACTGGTTTTATCTGTTTTCGATACTGGCCACCGGTTTTTACTTTTACAAAGGTAAATGAATTATGTAATAATAAATGTTGAACGGCGTCAACTTACGTTTTCGTAACGGAATATTAAACGAATGCATACTAAAGCAGTGTCAATTGTATTGTTCACTTTTTGTTTTGACTCAGTATACCATTTCAAATATTGTGGCAGCTCAAGAATATCTGCGCATTGCGTTGTCATCCGGCGCTTTACGCCAGAATGCATCTAATTGTATTCTGCATAATAGTCGACTAATGCGAAAGTTTGGATGGATTAATGGATGTTTGAATTCGTGCCCTAAATTACTGAACGGATCTCGATGTTTAGGTAGATGTAGAGGATAATCTAGAACACAGGCTACTTTCTTTTGTTTATTTAGGTTCCACGCAGACGGACTCACAGACGAAAGTTAGTATACAATAAAAGACATAATTAAAATATGTATAAAAGTATTTATTAACATTAAACAATTACATAAAAAACCCTCTGGAATGATTAAACAATTAAAATTAATATAAATCGTTCCACGACTCAATTATTTTACATAAAATATATCCGTGCGATGAGAATGTATAAAAAAATACATAATGGTCAACATTTGATGAAGTCCCACAACCCGAAACACCCGCCAACATCCGGTTAATACCGGTTCAAAGCTTGGAGCGTATCGACTCGATCCGTCCGGCGGCAGAACGCTGCAAATCTGTTAATTTCATCGCCAGCCCCATATTACCCTGGATCTTTATCTTACCCTGGAAGAACGCCTTCTGAGGGTTCAGCTTACCAGAGATCAGTTCTACTACGTCATCATCACTAATAGTAAAGGTTACATCGGGTTTCTCTTTACCATTGTATGTGATCTTGCCTTTCCCATCCTTAGCATTTACAACCCAATAACCTTCCGCACCATTAGGGCCATTCCGCACTTTAAAACCATAGATTCCTCTGACTTTTTCGATCAGATTCTCCTCATCTGACTGCATTGCTTCTTCAAGTATTTTCATGTACTTGAAGACTTTGAAATTTTCAGGGTTGTCAGTGATAGCGGCCACCGGGTTAGGGCCCGCATTCTCGAAGCCCTTCCTATACATGGCGATAACAACAGCACCACCCAGGCCCAGATTGTGCTGCAAAGCGATACGTGCTCGCGGCACCTGTACAACAAACACACTGAATTCAATGGCAACACAAAAACAGCTAAACATTAACACGGTTTAGTGATTTCACATAACATTGAATTAATTGCTTAATATCTTAATCTTGGTTTAATAAAATGTTGCCTAATGTTATCTTTAAATCAATGTAGGTCAAATGAGATTCTTTTTAAAAAGAATAGCTTCTGCACTAACTTCATTCATGGAGAATAGAAAACTTATTATGCCTTCTATACTGACATATATCTGTGCTAAATTATATCAAGATATATTGAACCGTTCTGGGGATGTCACCTTAAATCTATTGTCTAAACTCTCGTATTTATACATACTAATATTATAAATGCGAAAGTTTCAATGAATGGATGTTTCGATCGATGGATGGATGTTTGTTAGGTTTGTAGTCTAAACGGCTGAACGGATCTCGATCAAATTTGACACAGATGTAGAGGATAGTCTGGAAGAACACATAGGCTACTTACTTTTTTTTAATTTCACGCGGACGGAGTCGCGGGCGAAAGCTAGTATTAAATAAAATATGGGACAAACAAGCAGAACATCAAGTGATCAACACTCAATAAACCTTCTTATGGAGGGAAACAGCCATAACATTTATAAGCAAGACCTCAATCCATCTACTAACACTACAGACCAACAGTCTGTAGTTTGGCTTCCAATATGGTTCAGACAATACAAATCACAATGGACTTTGAACGGTACAATAATAAATTATTAAATTATTTATACATGGAATGACCCTATATCATTGACTACATAAAGTGAATAAAACTAAAAAAAAACTATAAACACACTTATTGCGCTGCTTCTTAATCATAAAGAAACAATTAATATGTTTATTAAAATTCAAGGTTATTTGAAAGAGTTTGAGCAATTGGTTTGAAAAAAAATTAAACAATGAAAATGATTCTTCAAAAAAAAGGTTCCAGAATATTAGATTATATAAAAAAAATGACCTAAAAGTAAAAAACTACTCAAAATACGTAATTAAACACATTCTAGACTTTTTAGCAGCATGTGAAAGAATCTAGTATAAATAGTAAAAATTAAGAGCTGGTGCACCTCTTTGACTAAACTATCGTACAACTGTTGTCAATTGTTTCACAGCTGATTCAACTGTTTAGTAGCACTACTAAAAAAAAACATACAGACGAATTGTGTACCTCCTTCTTTCGGGAAGTATGTCAAAAGTCGATTAGTGTGCACACTGTGCGATAGTTTACTTTCAGGTGTCTCTACACTCTAACCCCTTTAACAAAAAAGCTATTTTACAAATCACGAAAAACATAATAGTGGACAATCAAAAAAAGTCATAAACACTAGAGTAGAACACACTTAAAGCACACCTTGAGCCAGCAATGAAGTATTTCAATGGATTTGAAAAATCCAATGCCAATTTACATACAGGCTGTCAACAATTGTATCACAAACCTGTCTGGCATCCGCCTCTCCTCGCAGCTGCCACACCAGTTCAGCACACTGCGCCAACCCAGTGGCTCCTAGGGGATGGCCCTTAGCGATCAATCCCCCGCTAGGATTCACTACTACCCTCCCCCCGTAAGTATTATCTCCTGAATCAATAAACTTTCCAGCCTCCCCCTCGCCACACAATTGCAGCCCTTCATATGTAATCATTTCATTAGCTGCAAAGCAATCATGCAGCTCAACTACATCTACTTGCTTTGGTGATATTCCAGTCTTTTCATACAACCGCTTTGCTGCAAACGCAGTCATATCATAGCCAGCAACTTTCATCAGACTATTTTCAGTAAAAACTGCAGCTGTATCTGTTGCCATTTCCATACCAATGATCTCTACTGCCTTCTTCTGGAGACCATACTTTATAACGGCCTCTTCAGACATAAGAACCGCTGCCCCGGCACCATCACTGGTCGGACAACACTCCAGTTTAGTTAAAGGACCATAGATCTTTCTAGAACTTAAGACCTCTTCTACTGTGTACTCTCTGCCATTCTGTGCACGTGGATTTTTAGCTCCGTGTCGATGATTTTTGGCGGCTATCTTTGCCAAGTGAACCTCGGTGGTTCCATACTTCTTCATATGCTCCATAGCTGCATTACCGAAATACTGCGCTGTCATAGGTGCAGCAGCAAGCTCTATCATGTCTGCCATTTTTAATGTATGTCTATCCAATGGATTTGTTCTGTCTGTGAAACCACTGCCGCCCAGAGCACCCGGCGCCATCTTTTCGAAGCCTACTGCTAACACAATATCAGCTACACCACCTTCTATGAACTGCTTAGCGATAAACAAGGCGTTAGATCCAGTAGAGCAGTTGTTGTTGACGTTGTAGATGGGGATACCGGTCATGCCGACCTGGTACAGCACACGCTGCCCGCATGTGGAGTCCCCGAACACGTAGCCGCAGACCGCCTGCTGTATCACCTCGTACGGGATAAGAGCGTCGGCCAGCGCCGCTTCCACAGCCTCCTTACCCATCTCTGGGTAGTCATTACTGGAGCTCGGTTTGACAAACTTTGTCATTCCGACGCCAACTACGTAAACTTTCCTACCCATTGTGTGATTTTTCTTATAATTACCTCTTGCGCGATAGTCAGTCGACGATAACTACTGCGAAGTCACTGGAAAATCTGGCTTCGATAGTTTGAACTTTGATCCTCAATCGCTTTATAATTATCTTAATTACAAGACAATGTTTAAAACCGAGTTACAAATATAAATGTACCGGGATCCAATAGGGCTACGATCGAACTAACTAATAACGGGACAATAAAACTGAATACGTAACACCTATAAGGATACAAAACCACAAAACACAAAAGACGATAATGGATGATAAACTTGTTTTTGAAAGATGGATGGAATTTGAAGTTTGACCTCTGCGTAATGTTGCTAGAAAGAAGAAACAAAATTCACTGACCGTCATACGCGGATAGGCCTTAAGCAGCAATTTTCTGTGCTTGGAGTACTGCCAAAATTAAATTTAATCTTGTATCACCTAACACCTAACTTACTATTTCTAAATTTCTGCTATAGATTTTACTAGGGTATACATGCTACTTACGTATAGCACGTTTATGTTTCATTTTAATTCCTTAGTTTAAATTTTCAAGTGCAAGTTGTTCAGCACCCATGAATTCAGTAGAATATTCACATATAACAACACCACACTGTTTAAACGTCAAAATTAAAACGTTCAAAAATTAGATACAAATATTACGATGTACTTAAGAAAATTAATTGATAACTAAATTAAAACGGAAAAATATAAAAACATAATAATATTCTTTTACAAGTCCTATGAGTACCCGTTTAATTATTCACAATTTATTTAAATCGCACATTTTCTACAAAGGCCTGGTCATTTATACCGACATAAAATGAAAAATATTCTATTCGATTTACAAAATCCATTACATGTCATACAATCAATGAGATTACAAAATGTTAGATGAAAATTTATAATGTTCTATTAATTTAATTTTCACAAGAAATTTATTCGGCGCTAAAAAAATTATTTGTGTGTAATAAAGGAAATGGCATTGGATAAACAAAAGATATTAAGTGAATTAGGAAGCGTAATGAATCAACTACAAAGTGCAGATTGGTAAGTGCGATTTTACTATTCTTCAATTCTATCCAAGTGTTTGTATTACACAGGCCGATTATTTATGTTCTTACAGTGGTTGTATGGGGAAGTTATTCAATAACAGGAGTTCGCATCCAAACATGGGTAGCCCTACACCAGGGGCCGGAGATTATCGACACGGCGGTTGCTGCCGCTGCCCCGGGTACAATAGATTCGGTTCCTGCGGGGGGGACCCTAACGCAGCCAATGGAATGCAGAATATGAACCACTGTATGGGTCGATGTAATCCAGCAAAACTTTACTCAGACACTTATCAATATTTAAACTCGAATCTCATGCAACCGGTCGTACAAGAGGTGTATAATGATTTGAAAACTATAACACCGGCTAACACTATTATGAATAGTCCACCCGGAAATGCTTTAATGCCTGCACAAGGGCAGACTAATATGTATAATCAAGGTGGTGTTGGAGATCAGAGCAGAGGTATGGGAGGCCACATGGGCGGATTGGGAGGTGGACATATGACAGGCGGTGGTCATATGACAGGAGGTGGTCATATGTCGGGAGGTGGCGGACCAGCGGATATGGGTTCGAATATAGTAAGCATGATGATGAGTGGACAGAAACCAATTGTAAATGAAACTCCGATGGGAGGCGGCAACTCATTAACACAACCAATGCTTATTGATGCCCCTCAGTCACCACACGGAAATGTTGGAGTTGTTCCTTTGTCCAATCAAATGAACGCATACCAAGCTAATGATCCAAAAATGCATTCAATGAATAATCAACAACAATACAGTAATCCAGGACATTTAGTGAACCTTATGGAAGGGGCAAGCCAGCCTACGTTATCTCCTCCTATGTACACCAATCCTCATGCGAACCAGCCCTCGGTTTCTCCCACAGCTTATGCTAATCCTCCAAGTCATCCTTCGATTCCCCCCACATCCTACGCCAATCCACCAGCTAGCCATCCTTCGATTCCTTCTTCAACTTACGCCAATCCTCCAGCAAGCCAGCCTTCTATTTCTCCTACGAATTACGGCAATCCTCTACTGGCTACGCCAAATGTTAATGGCCCACAGGCCCCTGGTGTAAATAAATTCAATCAGATGTTCCCTGGTGTAATGCAGAACTTTGGTGGAGACTTAGGTTTTGATCCTATGGCAATAGCCGTACAAATGAATCCAGCAAATCAACAGCGGACTGCGATAGACACTATCCAAAAACTAATGAGCGGTAACTCGAGAGGTATTAGTAGAACGGCAAACATTTTGAACCAAGGACAGCTGCAAAATGTTGTACCCGCTGATATACCAGCGCAACCCGCTGCTCTCCCAAGCCCAGTCCCACAAAGTACCATCCCTACCGAACACTTGAGTCAACCACAATTGAGTCAACCAGTCGCACCGAGTCCGGAACAAGTGAACTATCAATACAGTAGTGAAGTACGCCCACAACAAGTGTATACCACCTTAACTCAAGATCCTAGTAAACAAATGGTACAACAGCCACAATACCAAGAACCAATATTGCCTGCCCAACCGCAATATATGCCAGAGACTCCAAGCAATGCAATACAAAATGTATCAGGCAATGAGAATGCTTACGAGCCATATGTAACTACACAGGATCCTTACGAAGGTACCGAGCTACCACCGGTTCCTTCATCAATGAAAATAGAAAAAGTGCCAATTTTCCCTGTCGATTTAACTCATACTAGATCGTATTCTCCTATTAAGAGAACAGTCTTTTCGGATCATAATCCTTTAAGTAAACCTCGGTCACAGTCTCCCGTGAAACGACTTGCCTATTCAGATTACAATACGTTAGGTCAACCCATTCTAAGGGTGTCTGCAAGTAGATATATTAAAGCAGAGCCACCCCTACCTCAGACGTTATCGCCACAAGATTCCCCTAAACCGGCGGTATATAGTAATGTTAAAGCTACCGTTAGTAAGACATCTATCATCGGTAATCGGCGAGTTGGAAGAAATCCAAGTAAAAATCAATTACAACATCTATATAACCAGTATAAAGGTTCACAATCTCTTACACATCAAAATCCAACGAACAATAACGAAGTTGCTTCATACTCGGAGGGAAAATTAAACGTACCTCAGCAACAAGCGGTACGAGCTCAGCCGAACAAACAGGCTGTTGAAAAAGTTGCCGGGGACACATTACAGAACACAAATATAGAGTCCACTAACGTCATCGCTGGAAAACCAGATCAATTTGCTGGCCAGTACGGAGATGTACTTAATATCAAAAGAACTACAAATGAAGAACGCTTGGTACGTTTTTACAAATATCGTAACTTTCTTAATCCTTAAACTTCTATGTTACTTGTTCTTTTATTTCCAGCAACCATCGCCAAGGCAACGTAAAGGTTTTAACGGCTTACAAGACCAGGTTTACACGTCGTATCCCAAGTCTACGGCGTGGTCGTTCCACGGGAACCCTCGTTTGCCAATGCCAATTGGAAGTCTTGCTAGAAAAAGATATTAAAAAAATTGTCCTTTGTGATTATTGAAATTGCGTTCCGTTGTTATTTAATGTTATTTATACTGTTGGTTTGTAACGTGTTTGTGAAATTAAAAATTCGTTAAAGGTTCTATGCTTTTCTTAATTCATCCTTCGAGATATTACTACTTATGATATTGAGTACATAAAATATTTGTAGAATCAAACAGATAACTGATTCGCATCCCAATTAAAAAAATTATTACGGAATACTTTGACTCAATATTTTTTTTTTCAAACTTCTGATTTAGTTTTTAAGGACGAATTGGTTTTATTTGGTAACTAATTTCAAATTGCTGTACTTCTTACGAAATGTTTCAAAGTTTTCACGTTTTCGTAACAATCGGCACGTTTTCGTGAAGTCTTAGAAATCAATGGAAAATTTAGAATAGTTTAAAAGTTTTTCTAGAGTTGTCCATGATTTTACAGTTTTTTTTCTGTATTGAAAATTATATAAAGCGTAATGGGTAAATGAGCAGGTTATTTTCAAACATTTTCGATTAACAACAATATAATTTTCTGCAATAATTAAAAATGAACTTGAAATACAAAGTTATCACAATGAAAATAAGGTATCGATATGTAAAACACGAAAATCGATGTGGTTGGAGAAGAGCCGTAGATTGTGTAGTGCACACATCACATCACTATCCGTCAGTGTTGCCAGTGCTAGGACAATTGCCGTATTCTACGGCTTTCGGGCCAACAAATTACAATATCTATGACTTATGGCCTATTTTGTGTTAAAATGAAAGCTTTTTATTATGTTGAATAATAAATAAGTATAACGTATGGCCGTAGCAGATTCTAAGACTTTTCGAAAATCTACAGTAAATATTTTTTTTTTTTTAATAAATGAAAATTAATAAAATAAAGAAAAGGAAACAAAGTAGTGCCACTTTTTCGAGACTTGGGGGACTTACTATATTGTGATTTTATAAAACAAAGTAGGATAAGTTGATCTCATTCCGTACGAACATTATTTTTTAACACTGTACATGGTCGGGTAAAAATTTTCATTGGCAACATTTCTCTCCCTGCTTGTTGTGATTTCGTATTCCGAGATTTTCATTTGCCAGAGAATTCGATTTTTCTCCGCGGCGGAGTAAGCACTGTGCAAAGATTTATGGCAGTTGTGGTATTTTCTGAATATCAAATTAATTTAGTTTAGTTGTGATTTGTGTATAACTGAGTATATTTACGAAAATGTCTCTGTTTGGTTCGCTAATGGGAGACGTGGAAGATGAATCGTTTTTTGGGTAAGTTTGTGTATTTCATCAAAAAATCTGAAATCCATGTGCATGTATTTTTCAAATAATGTATACTGAAATAATTGGTATTGATTGTTCAAAAATTTACATATCTCAAAAAGATATAACTGCGTGCTGATTTTGCGAAAGTAACTTGTTACTAAGCACAGCGCCCTGATATAATATTTTGTCTAATTTAGCGTCATTTTTTCCGTCTTTGTCTTAATTATCAATTTTGGTCGCATACAAGGGATACTTGTCCAAATAATTACCATTTCATTCTATAAATTTGCTTTTCATAACCTTGATATTAGAAAAGAAGAATTAAGATCAATACATAACATTTTTTACATGATTTTGTGTAATAGTGAATACTGAAACCTGAATGATGATTATTATGTACTAACTAGCTATTGCTCGCGACTTCGCCCACTAGAATTAACAATTATAGCCTATGTTACTCTGTGATACCTATGTAGCTTTTAAATGGTGAAAGAATTTTTAATATCAGCTCAGTAGGTATATATATGTATAGATAAAAGTGTCCTGTCAAGTCTACAGAGGTAAAGGAAGGCAGAATGTATGGATGGATTGTTGAAAGAGAACATTGATAAGATGGGAGTGTATTCAGATATGAAGGCTGATAAAGATATTTAACAGAGTAATACTAAGTACTGTGAAGCAGATGACCCAGCTCGCAGTTCATCCCAATTTGTTGCTAGGTAGTATAATTATGTTTTAAACCAAAAGCGAGTCCTTGAGCAGCTTATTAGATGTCACAGAGCAATTTATATTCTCAAACTCTGTGGCTTGCTTTCAACGGTAAAGGGTTAATTTAGTTATTAAGCTGAGTCTCGAGTACCTATCTGATTTAGTGACACTGCATTTCTACTAGTAAATATTTAAATGACGTTATTGTTTTGTTTAGATCGCAAATGAGCCACATGCGGCATATGAACAACATGATGAACTCGTTTCTGACGGACCCATTCAGCATGCTGGGAGGCGGCCCACTAGCTATTGGAGGGCCACACCATGGCAACTCCTTAATGCCCTTCATGCCGCAGATGCCACCAATCAACAGACTCTTTGGAGGCGGAAACTGTAAGTATCTACAATAATTTTGACTGTATTCTTTACTTTTTTAAAACAGAAGTTTTTAATAGAAAAAGTTGCGGCAGAAAAGGAAATTCATGATAATGTTCTTGCAACTTCTACAACATACATATTAAGCACTATTATTGCGGCAATCATAAACTTACATCACAATAGAAGTTTTACACAATTTTTATAGTCAAAGTTACAAAATATAAAATGTTTTCTGTTTAATAATTTGTCTCAATAAGTAAACATACAAAAACTATAATTTCACAATATTCAATTTTATATTCATCATCAAAACTCTATTCATATAAATATTATAAATGCGAAAACGATGGATGAATGGATGTTTGTTAGCATTTGTAGACTAAACAGCTAAACGGATCTCCATGAAATTTGGCACAGGTTTAGAGCATAGTCTGGAATAAAAATGGGATAATGTTCATCCCTGAGAATATCCGGTTCTCAAGCGATACGCAGTTTTTTGTTATTTATATAGTTCGTATGTTTTCTCATACCACGCGGACGAAGTCGCGGGCAACAGCTACTTTATCATAATTTAAAGAATAAAAAATCTGACATTCCTTTTCGCTCAGAATCGAACCCGGGACAAATTCAAATATGATTCAATAATTACTGTACCATAGGGTTGTGTCATGTACAACAAAAAGTAGTATCTTGTATCTATTCAAATCTATTCCGAAACTAGTTTGGTACTAAAATTAGAAGGTAAACGGATGTATTGTATTTGTGTATAATGTAGGTGTTACTGGCAGATATGAGTGTGCTTCTACGCCAATATGTCTTGATTCATCTTAACACATTGAATGCTAATATGACTTTATTGTACAAAGTGAACTTGTGGCAATAATATTTCATGTCTAAACTACTTAAATTTTATTAAAACACAATTATACTAGGTTTCATATAAATAGTCCTATTTTTTGGTAGATTATTAATAATAATAATAAAAAATTATGGATACTTTTGTATTTGAAAAAAAATTGGTGTTGCAAATTTTTTTTGGATGGTATGGGGATTTAAAATTTTAAGTAAAGCCATTTAATGGTATCTGCCCCTCCTAGACCTAGCTTAGATCATCACCATGGCGCGGTATATCTGCAATTGCGTCATAACATACTTAAAAAAAGTCCTTTTATTATGCCAAGGTCATTCACAAATATATTCTCACTGTCTGGTAAACAAACGGGACGTCGTAAACAAGTCGATATTGATAAACATGAGAGTAGAGAATAATGATCAAGTGACGACTGCCACAACCTGGTGATAGGGTTGGCATAAAACAAAATTAAGATAAAATGAAATATGATTTAGGACTTTTTAACAACACTATATAAAATTACCTAAAGTATCATACATAAAAAAGCAAAAATACCATTTTCTACATCCATATACATTTTACACTATTCCTGACAGAATAGAAAAGTTTCTCTCACAAGTTCTGATATCCTTGTTGCATTATGCTAACATAGTGTAACTAAAAACGACTGGTATGGTTCACATGATGGATATTTAGATGGATAGTTTAGTGTATGGCTACACTGTTTACTTGTGTCATGGTGTCATGCCAGCAAGTCAGTCGTGTCCGAGCCACCGACAGGAGCAGACGTCCCAAGCATACAGTACAGATAGATTGATGTTTGTTAGAGAACAAGAACATAGCCTGGAAAAAGACATTGGCTAATTACTTTTGTTTATTTTAATTCCACGCAGATTCACGGGCGAAAGGTAGTCATTGCAAAAATGCGATGAAATATTTGCTACAATTTCCAAGCTTTGACAGACGGCACTAGTTTTTACGTCGTACGATTAAAAATCGATTAAATACGATATACGATAATACGATTTAAAATCGTACAAAATTGTACAAAGTCGATAGTGTTTGGCAACCCTACTTAGTTACCCTGGTTGGTAAGTGTGTATCCCGAGATCGGAGATCGATCGACTGGGAAGGTCGTGGGACCGCTGCGCACATCGCGACTAGCGCTAGTACACCTTTTTGCGATGCTTTTAGCGTATTACTATTGTTTATTGCCTATTGTAGATTTTTTATGATTTCCTAAAAAGGAAACATTTAAGCTCGGGAATTCTTATCCTTTTTATTGCACACTAAGTAAATGGTTAAGTAAAATATATCATGCTTTAACATATAAAGTTCTAAATTGCGAAGTCTTGGATGTATGGATGTTTGTTACTTTGTATTTCCAAATAAGCTTAACAAATCGTGATAAGATTTAGAACATAGTCTGTATGAACACATAGGCTATTTACTAAGTATTTTTTAATTCCGCGCGGACGGATTCTCCGGTAAAAGCTATAAGATATAAATAAATTTGACTCTCTCACTCTCTTCCTAACATTTAACCAATATGGTTTTTGCATCAGTTTTCTTGGTGTTGTCTTTCAATAAATAAATTTGACTAAAGATAAAAATATTATTTACGAGCTGTTGCCCGCGACTTCGTCCGCGTGGTATTCGAAAACATAAATCTATGTAAATTACAAAAAGCTACGTATCCCTCGGGAACCGGACATTTCTCGGGGATGAAGCTTATCTCATGTGTCCTCCAGACTTTGTTTTATATCTATGCCAAATTTCAATAAGATATATTGAACCGTTGCAGAATGATCGAATAAACATTAAAAAACTAAATAAATAAATCACACGGGAACCGTAACTATTCCCGGGATAAAAAGTAGCCTATGTGTTCTTCCAGACTATACTCTAAACCTGTGCCAAATTTCATGGAGATCCGTACAGCCGTTTAGGCTACAAACGCTAACAAACATCTATCCATCCATCCATCCATCTATCCATCCATCCATCTAAACTTTCGCATTTATAATATTAGTATGATGACCTTGTTGAACATTAGCGTTTTCAACAATTTCATGAATTTATTCCTATGTCACATAAGTGTCATGGAGTGGCATTGAAGGTGTTAATATGTGGTTTCAGTTATGAGCGGGCCGATGGGCGTCGGCACTTCCTTCAGCAGGAGCACCATTGTGATGTCTAGTGGACCCAACGGCCAACCTCAGGTAACTCGGAATACTATACCAGCTTACAAACCATAGACAAATAATGATATAAAACTTTTTAATTTTTACATATTTCTGTTGTAACACTTTTGTTTGCATAATCATAACATCAGCTGTTTTTTACAACATAATTTCATTTTTATTTTAACTTTAAAATTAACTACCTGTTGCTCACGACTTCATCCGCGTGAGATTAAAAAAATCATAGCCTATGTTTTATGATATGATTTTTGAAATTAGCCCAGTACTTTTTGAGTTATTTAAATACATGCAAATCTTTCCTCTTTTTAATATTAGTATAGATATATAAAAAAAAATGGTTTCTTTAATTTTGACGTGATTTTATGTAATTTATAGTTTTAATCAAAACAAACTAAAAAAATCGTTTAATTATCATATTTCAAATTATATTATAATAATGATAGTGCCCTCATAACAGTACCTCCTCTCCAGGTTATCAGCTCGTCCAGCAGCACCAAGTACGGCCCCAACGGCATCAAGGAGACGCGCAACACCATGCAGGACTCCCGCACTGGCACCAAGAAGATGTCCATTGGTAAGTTATTCAATGAACACCCTGTATCTTATATAACCTGTATATCTGAACAATTTTTAAGATATTAAAACAGTAGATTTTGTTTTAAGACATGTGAACAACCTGTATATATATAAAACTTTTTAGGTTTGATATACATGTGTTACAAGATTATTAAATTACGTTATGTTTATAATTATGTACCAGCATTAACTATATTATGTACTAGATGTTGCTCGCGATTTCGTCCGTTTGAAAAAATAGTAAAAATATAGCTTAAGTTACTCACTGATAACGTAGTTTTTAATAGCGAAAGAATTTTTTATATCCGTCCAGTAGTTTTTGAGTTATTTCAATACATTCAAAAATACAATTATCTCATCAAGTTATACTCACATGAAATAAAACAAATATGAGGTCACGAAATTAACGCACAGACTCGAATTGTATTGCTAAAATGTGAGTAAGGTAAACGTGACGTCACGTATTGCTATAATTCCATAGTAGTAAATGTCAACACTAGAGAACCTATCGTTTTGTATAACAGTAGCTTTTGCCCGCGACCCCATCCGCATGATATTTAAAAATAATAATAAAGAAATGAAAAAATATAGCCTATGTAACTCACAGATTTACGTACCTTTCTAATGGCGAAAGAATTTTTAATAGTAGTTTTTGCGTGAATCAAATACATACAAAAATACAAATATTTCCTCTTTATGCTATTAGAATAGATATATATTTTCCAGAAACATTTGTGTTGGATTTAAAAAAACACAATCGTTTATTAAACTTTAAATAATCGAGACCACAGTAGTTTACAAATGGCATTTATTTGTTACTAACTGTTCCCGTCCGAATCCTTGCGCATGAAAGTATGAAAACGCTATTTATCAAATTCTCAATTGCAAATGTCAAAATATCAATTACCTTACTATTGCAATCTTGTTTCCTTGATGTTGGCAGCAACTTATGGTCTCTTTCCCACATTAGGGCTTTTATTCAAAATATTTACCACTTACTTTAATGGCGTGAAAATATGTAGCTTAAAGCGTGATGTAAGTGTAAGGCTTTTTATTTAAAGAAATAATTGTTTAAAAATATGCTGTAATTGCTGACATCTTAGGCAACACAGAAGCGTGTATTTACGCTTTATTATAATAGTATAGATGGAAAATATAAAAATCGAAATGGAGGCTGTACAAAATTGTTGGACGCCTAATTTTATTCTACTTGTTTTCTCTGTTTTAAAGAAAGGATGGTAGGATAGTGGAAGTCGCAGAGGTAGGGGAAACATCCTCTTGTCTTCCGTCTTCTGTTCCATTAGCAACAATTGCTACGTTATTTTGGCGCATGCTTGTAGAAACAGGGTTAATTTATCTTAGATTTGATTACTAAGTTAGTTGTTGACTTACTATAAGTCCCCACCGAGGGGTTCGGAGCCTACCCTAAGTTAGGGTGACTAGGTCATAAATCAACTACGCTGCACTGTTGGTTGACTTCACACATATCTTTGAATTTCTTCGCCGATATGTGCAGACATCATGATGTTTTCCTTCACCGTAAGAACGTCGGGTACATTATGTACATAAGAAAAATCGAAAATCACATTGGTACAGCGGGATTCGAACCCAAGACCAAGTGCTAAACCACTGAACCACTGACGCTTTTGTATGGATGGATAACTAAGTGTTCTGTTTATATCTTCAGGCCACCACATCGGCGAGCGCGCTCACCTCATAGAACGCGAGCAGAACTATTACTCCGGAGACGCGGAGGAGCGCCAGGAGTTCATCAACATTGAGGAGGAGGAAGCTGAGGAGTTTGATAGGTGAGGGAACTTGGATGGTTTTGTAAGGTACAGTCGCGGAAAGCCGCGGTCTAACACTTACAGAAAAATGCCAATCAATGCAATCTCTTGCAATGAGACAAACTGCCTCTTATAGATAACTAATTTAAAAGCAATAAATAGTAATTGACAGGATTAAAAAAAAACAATTATCCGTGTACCAATAACTAATATTTTTATTTCAAATATTTAAAAGCTGCGTATTAGGTATTTTTCTGCATTGTCTCTATGTCAACTGTAGCTTTTTAATCGAATACCAACAAATTTCATGATTGTATTTTGACTTTACTAAATTATTACTTCACGAAGCAAGTGCACTGCTTAATTTTAATTCTATTGAAGTGATAATATATGCTTTAAATTGGTATTTTTACAGTTTTTTTTAAATATAAGGTAGCAAACGAGCAAGCGGCCACCTGCATCCACCGAAATGGAAAGCGACCGCTGCCCATAGACATCCGCAATTGCAGATGCGTTGCCTACCCTTCATTGACGGAGGAGGAGACACACATAAAAAGAATATTTCCCCATCCTATGCGTTTCCTCCACCGTCAAATCCACTTTTCCTTCCCATCCTTTCCTCTTAAGAAAAGGGTCGAAAGGGAAACGGACTAAAATTTGGTCTCCGGCACCACACACTCATCAGACGGAATTGCTTCCACTTCACGCCTGTTTTCTGTGTGGTCGTGGTATTACACCGGGCGTGCCGGCCCATTCGTGCGAAGATATTAAAGCGGGCACTACCGCTGTTAAACCACTGTTGTATTTTTAACATTCCCTGTGTGATATTTTTCAGGGAGTTCCAAACGAAGGCAGGTTCTGGTCAGATGCGTTCCCGCGAAGCTATCGCTGGACGGCGCTCCCCGCCGCGTCTCGCGCTGCCCGCGCCGCCCGCGCCGCCCGCGCCCGCCACGTCCGCCGGGTATGTGCACTACATACACACACAAATATTATACATAATATGTACAGTCGGGGAAATCCGCGGTGTGCCACTTTGAAAAATTTTGACTTGTTCTAAAATGTACTGGAAATAAGACAGTTTGTCCAGTATTATATTATAAACTAGCTGTTTCCGTGCGATTTCATCAGCATAAAATTGTTTTATTATATGCATGTGTCTAATTGTCAATAGCAAATGTCAAAATGACAGGACATGACAGAACTCGGCAATCTTGCTTCCTTGATGTTGACAGCAACTTATGGTCTCTTTCCCACATTAGGGTTTTTATCCAAAATATTTACCCCCTAAGTTTAATTGCGTGAAAATATATAGCCTAAAGCGTGACGTAAGTGTAGGGCTTTTAATTAAAAAAAGAATTATTCAAAAATATGCTGTAATTGCTGACATCTTAGGCAACAAAGAAGTGTGTGTTTACGCTTTATTATAATAGTATAGCCAATTATGTAGCAATGATTTGCATAAATGACGGGATACCAAAAAATTAGACGTGAACGTTGTCTTTTTATTTGTCTGTATTGATGTGCGTTATTCGTAGGATATGATTGTCTATGCAATGAACAAGGTATACTAAAGTGTGACACCGCGTATTTCCGCGATTGTACCTGCTATGTACACTACGTGATTTACATGAATACAATACTCTTGTAGAATTTGAATTTTATTTATGTTTTTTGTATTTGTGAGCATGTTTAGATGTTTCAAATATTTAGCTTGTAGTTAAATGCTTTTTTCTTAGTATTATATTTCTATTTATTTTATCTTCGTCTGGCTGGTTTTTGTATGTATAAAATGGATGTTTTTCAAAATATAAGAATTTTTATTGTACGTAATGTCAGCCAGAAGGGATTCCTTCGGTAGGGGCACATTGTTATTTTTAGTCAGAGATTCAAAAGTAAATAGAGTAGGCAGAGTTGACACTTTTCACATAATTACTAGCGCTACCTGATTTAGTTAGAATCACAAATAATTAAAATACTAAGATGCGTCTCTGCGTATCAACATCGAGATATTACCATAAAAAGTTACCAGTGGAAAAATGTTTCCTATGTCTTATCTATATATTCTTTGAATGTCTTCGTTATTAGTGTTTCTAGATTTTTGGTATAGCGATAGGAAAATCTGGAATAGGGGATTCGATTTTTATTCTATAGGAAGTGGGTAACAGCTAGTATGAGTTGAGGTGTTTGTTTGTTGTATGGTAGTATGTGGTAGTTTATGGTAATTTGTGGTAGAATGTGGTAGTTTATGGTAGAATGTGGTAGTTTGTGGTAGAATGTGGTAGCATGTGGTAGCGAGGCAGTGAGCACGTGGCAGGTTGCAGGGCGCGCCGGGCGAGCAGCCGCCGCACGCCGCGCGCCGCCGCCAGCCCGCTCGCTGCGCACGCGCACCATTCCAGGTAACATACAGGACACATCACTCAAACACATCAAAAAGTGCCCAATTTCTTACCACATTAATATACCATTTTAGTTTGTAAATGACTAAAATGGTCAATACTAGTAATTTTGGTTTATTAATGATATTTATAAAATATTGCACTTGTAATAACTAAGCAACTAATGCGTATACAAACTTCAGAATTACCGCATTTTTAAATTTGTTTATAATGTAAATTAACTGGTATTTACACAGAACACAAAATAATCGCACAATTGTAATATTACATATTCGATATTACAGATATTGGAGACGGCGCTACTATTAAACATAGTAATTTATATATATTTACTATTTACTATTTCCTCGCTGTATGTATGGCTATTTAGTGTTGACATTTTCAAACTACGCATGAAGCTTTTGTAGTTTTTAGCCCATTTTAATCTTAGCAATATTTAAAAATAATTAAGAAATGGTTTTGATGCTTTATTCTGATTTGATTTTTTCTTAAATTTGAATCGGAATAAAAAATACTTATAGATATGTAATCTATAGATGGATTTCTTATAATTTTGTCATCTATATTAGAAGTCAAAATGTAATTTTGCATTATAATTGAAAATACTGAAGGAATTTACTTCAAAAAGGGATTTTTAAGTGTTTTTGTCTCAATTTTATGCTTTAGATTAGATATCTATAGATTATGCATCTATGTTATTTAACAATTTAACTAATTACATAACGCACAATAACAATTGTAATTCCTATTATAATATTAAATTTGACTACATTTGGTCTTTAAAAAATTACATAAGACATCTGAAAAGGATTTTTATGGTCCTAAGACAAGGGTTAAGTTATTCCCATAGATTACTTTGTATCGGGTTGTATACTGAAACGACATTAACATCGTCTTATCCCATGTTTGAACTAATTCCATTAAAATGTACATCTGTCGTTGAAAGCGTTTGTCGTCATCAAAGTGTTTAAATTCGTTTCAATATTCGGCTGTATATATTGTTTTCGCCCGCGATACTGTTTGCGAGAAATTAAAAAAAAAGTAAGTAGCCTATGTGCTCTTCCAGACCATTCTCTACATTCCAATTTTCATCGTGATCTGTTCAGCAGTTTAGGCTACAAACTCTAATAAACTTATCCAAACTTACGTATACTAACTGTTTTTTGCGACTTCGCCCGTGAAATCCTATGTAACTTACTGATAACGTGTCTTTCTAATGGTGAAAGATTGAAATCGTCTCAGTTATTATTGAGTTATAAATCTAACAATAAAGTACTAATTTTATTAAGAGGAAATATTTGGATTTTTGTACGTATTGAAATAACTCAAAAACTACTGGATTTTAAAAATCCTTCACCGTTAAATAGCTACGTTTTCAGTAACATTGTCTATTTTTTTTTTCAATCAAAACGCGGGCGAAATCGCGAACAACAGCTTGTATTAGTAAAGATTAGTAAAATTTAATGTTACTGTTTATTCCAGTCCGAGTGTCCGCGACGTGTACGGCACTCCGCACCCCAAGCGTCAGCGACACAAGCACGTCAACCGACACCGACATGCTGACAACTGAGCACTGACACCGACACCGACACCGACAGATATACTGACATTACACCACACAAATACTATCAAGGATTTACCAATGTTCTATAAAATGTACAGTCGCGGAAATCTGCACTGTTACTCTTATGTGGTTTGTTTATTGACCGATTTCCCAAAAGAAGGAGGTACTCAATTCGTCTGTATGTTTTTTTATGTGTTACGGTATGACTCCGCCGCTAGTGGACCGATCTTGATAATTCTTTTTTATCCGAAAGGTAGTGCAGGTGGGTCCCATTTTTACGAGACAATCTGCACTTCCTATAAATAACTAATAAGTGCTAACTAAGGTATAACTAAAAAAAACTATCCATGTACTAACTGACATTTTTGTACTTATAAGCATTGTATTTTGTTCTACGTCTCGTTTCTAAATTTTCAAATGATTGTAGTATTTACGGAACATGGACAGTTTGCTTGATTGTACAATGAGGAAATCTGGTCGTATTTCAATTTAAAAGCTACGATAGTTACAGAATCGGAACAATAACCAATAATGTACCTTTTAAATTAGGAAAAAATAGTTTTATATGGATAATTGGTTTTTATTATCCTTTCGTTTGTGCAACTACCTAATTGGATAAGGAATAAGGCGAGTTTGTGAAAGTAAAACACCGTGCGTTTCCGCGATTGTACTTCTGATACTATTGTAATGTCTAGACGAGGTGAGCTGTCAAATATGACCAATAATTTATTTTGTCTTTTTTTCTGTCGAGTTTTAAGTATTAATTTGTGATTTTCAACGTTTCTGTTTGAAAAAATACTATTTTTCTTACATTCTAAAATTTCTTTGATTTTATTTGAACGTTTAAATATGGCAGCGTTTTTTACACTTTAAATGCGACATTTTGACGCATTGATCGTGTTAAGGTAATTTTGTTGTTAACTCAGAAAGACGGTAGATTGAAATTTCTATTAATTATGTCTACCTACAATAATGTAGTTTTAAACTTAAGTGCGAAATATTAAAAATATAAACTATACGACTAATGTATGGGTTTTATATTAAACCGTATTTTGTAGGTAATAAGATTCAATTTCGTACAAATAGTTTATGTTTTAGACAAACTGACGGAGTTTCCGTTTATTTTTTTTTATAAGAAAAGCGGGCAAACGAGCAACGGATCGCTTGATATTAAGTTATTTAAACTTGTGACGATGAGGCAAATATCTTGATATTAACTTGAAATAGAATAAAACTTTATTGTTAAGGAAATAAGGTTTTTCAATAGATCCTATATCACCCCACCTTTAGGTAATTTCTGTTTTAGAAGCATTTTTTTGTTAATTCAGATTTTTAGTAATTTTTAAAAATATGTGAAAGTTTAATATCTTTTGAATAAAGGGCATTATTAAATTTTATCTTACTTAAAATTATTAGAGATAAATTTTACTTGGCTTTTTTCATCTTAATATGACTTTAAGTATGTCTGTGTTTGTAACTTCAGTGACGGGTATTTTTGGACCACTGATCTCTATGGACAGGCTATTTTATGCATATTTGATTTTCGCCATTTTAGCTCTGATGGTGTTTCGTCACAACATTACTAGGCGCGTTAAAAAAACGGAACCTAGCACGAAAATTTCCAAACTAGAGTGATTATGTCGATGCTTTCTTGAAAATTTTCGTGCTATACTCCAAGTCGTTATTGTTATCAACGACTTTTTCTTCGTTCCAAAACTCGCGAAAAGGCGTTACTGAGAGTTTTCTTTCTCTATCGTTCGTTAAATTGGTGAAAATCAACTAAGCACAAAAAAAAACTGTCTATTTTCTGTTCAGTGTTTTTGACCCATTTCTCAATAGTTTTAATTTAGTATGAATAAGATTAGATGTAATATTTGAAACTAGCTAAAATACTTTTATGTATATTGTCTTTCAATAAAAAAACCTATGACAATATTGATACAAGTGTTTGAATAGCTGAAATAAATGTAACCGGAATTGGCACGTCGGCTAGTACAGTGTACATGTTTCCGACGTGCCAAGTTAAATGTGAATAGGTCTTGTAAAAATCAATGTCAGTAGAAAGTGGATTCCAATACAATTTTATTGTTGGATGTTATTTATGATATTCAAATAAAGATATGAAATCTATTTGGTGTTTTATTTAACCTTTGTTGTTTGCGTGTCAAATATATAATTTTTTTAAGGAATTTGAAATATCTAACCGTGGTTTACTAGAACTCCAAAATAATGACTAAAATGTATTGTCTGACATTTTTAAATTCAGTCAATTTCTTTAGGGTATATGGTTTTTTAATCCATCTTCTTAATATTATAAATGCGAAAGTTTAGACGGATTTTTGTTAGAGTTTGTAGCCTAAACGGCTGAACGGATTTCGATGTAATTTGTCTGGAAGAACACATAGGCTACACGTTTTTGTTTTTTTTTAATTCCTCGCGGACGGAGTCGCCAGGCGAAGGCTAGTAGGAAATAAATCTATACAAAAGTGGTTTTTAACATTTTATTAAATAACTTTGAATACTCAGTTGTAGCAAATATACGAAATTATGGTAACAAATATGTCTTGGTTAATACTCGATTACTCAATATGTAGAAAAATTTGTATTTACATATTAACATTGCAAAGATTTTAAATAACTCGATAAAATCTAATTTTAGTATAACCAGGAATATAAAAATGGCCAATCGCCTTTTTTTTATTTTCTTGTTTTTTTTTGCCATATGACGAAGGTTTTATATTCCTGATCAAACTCATTTTTTAGTAAATATATCACTAGGTTTAGCTTTTTAGGTACACTCCGTTAATAGCAGTCTATCGTTTAACATATTTTTAAATACCCACATTATCGACCTTTACAATAACAGTAAAAAATATTTATAACCAAAATCTATTATTTCATAAATTGCTTCTAGGGATTTCGTAAACAAATGTATCACATCAAACAAAATGCAATAATTTGGAAACTAAATCCTTATATGGGATAGGACAAATAATTTTACAATAAGGAAATTTAAGACTTTAAAAAAGTAAAAAAACGTAGTCTCAATAAATGCCTTTATATGACCATTTAATAATATTTGATTTTAATTTTCTAATTCGCTAAATAAGACTGTGCAAGGGAATGAAAATTTGACCATTTTAATAAATTGTAAAATACTACAAATTCAAATTTGTTTTCGATGGTAAAATTATGTTCTTTGATATTTTTCAATCTACTAAATATAAAAACAAACAAACCTATCGTTTTCGTTGCAGAAATTGCACTCGGAGAAGATGGAAAAATAAAATCTTCATAACATTTTCATAAATATCTTTAAAGGTATTAGCTATTTTTTGTTTCATGTTAGCTTGTTTTCTTCGTATGTGTTCATCGATCAATAAAACTATCACTTTTTAAAAAGGCTTTTTTGAAAGTTTTGCGTTTTTATCTAACAAAATAAATACAAACATTTAAAAGAATGAAAATAATAAAACTGCGTATTCAGTCAAATAATATATTTAAGTAAAATATAAACCAATAGGTACGTCAAATAAAGAATTAAGTACAATTTAAAAAAAAAGTATATAAAAAAAATCTTAATTTATTAAGAAAAAAAAACTAATTTCAAAATAAACCCATTACCGATTTGAAATATAATAAAAAAAATCTTTTAATTAAGAAAACAACATTAAAAGACAAAGCAACAAACAACAACAAACAACAACAAACAAATGTTGCGTGTTGGCGCGGATTGGCGGCCATGTTGCCGCCGTCACGCGCCTGTCAGAGACACATGCGGCAAATGTCATCGTTGATTTCCAGCAGCTGGTCGATGAAGCTCTGGTCGGAGATCACCACCGCCAGCCGGCAGATAATACTCCGTAACTCACCTTTCTTGTAATTCAACAGCGCGTTGCAAATATCCACTTTCTCGGATATCGATTTTGGTATCTGTTAAAGTGACATAGATTAAAACATACGTAATTTATAATCTGTTATTAGCCATAAAGCATTTATTACCCAATCTTTAGGAATATTATCTACAAGATTTCGTCTGCGACTCCATCCAAGTGGAATAAAAAAGAAAAATTAAGTAGCCTATGTGTTCTACACATGACCATATAACTATAGAGTCAAATGGTCGAAATTTATGCCAAATTTCATCGAGATTCGTTCTGCCGTTTAAACTAACATCCATCCATCTAAACATTCTCATTTATTATATTAGTAAGATGTATATAGATTTATGAGTTACTTTTTAAATTGTTATTATTTTAGGATTTATTCAGGCTTGGTCAAGAAGGTAATATGGTCTCATTCAAAGAAATTTTTATATCAATTTTACATTTTTTTCAGTTCTTATTCCAACCGACGACGCCCATGCGTGTCGAATTTACTCACGTTATCGATCGAAATAAAATAGATAGGTATTCATTAAAATATGAATTAATCAAAACATTTGATTATAGTGTGCGTGGAACTGACAATCAGTTATTACAGAAAGTCATTTGCATTCCCATAACATCGTTGAAACAAATACATTATTTATTAGACAATTACTACGACATAGATAACAAAAACTTATGTTTTATTCAGATACCGAGTTTAATATGTTATAAAATTTATAAGTTGGAGTAAAAATAGATATCAAATAGAAAATAACGATATTATTTTTCGATATATCTTATTTTTAAGCACAAAAGTGACAACACAAAATTCAATTGTATAATATGTCTATGTGTATCTATACTAATATTATAACGAGGAAAAGATTGTATTTTAGGATTTTTGTATGTATTGAAATAACTCAAAAACTATTTGGCTGATTTCAATTCTTTCACTATTAGAAAGGTAATTTATCTGTCAGTAACATAGGGTATATTTTTTATTAATTTTTAATTTCAATCGGACGAAGTCGCGAACAATAGCTAGTAGTTATTAATTTCAGAAATTCAACTTAGAAATTTTCAATCCCTAGATACTCTAAACTATGTTGCGAGGTCGTAAAGTACTAAACTAAGTTTCCAACTATAACACAATTTAACTTCTAACATGAGTTTTGTTTGTAATGCATACGTAACTATATTGTTAATATAATGCAAGTAATTTTAAATGTATAATCATACTAATATTATAAATGCGAAAGTTTAGATGGATGTTTGTTAGAGTTTGTAGACTGAACAGCTGAACGGATTTCTATAAAATTTTGCATAGATATAGAAGATAGTCTGGAAGAACACATAGGCTACTTTGTTTTTTAGTTTCGCTCGGACGGAGTCTCGGTCGAAAGCTAGTATAGAAAAAAATAGAAGTTTAGCGCGTGTAGGAATATTTGTTTTGTAAATTGTTTGCAATAAATGTTTATTCTCAATCACAACTCATAAGTTATGTTAATGTTGTGGTCGTATTGTGAAAGAAGACATTTTATAAAATGTCTGTTATGACAAAAATATTGAGAGAACTCTCATAAAATGACGATGACATGACGTGTTTTTATATGAGTTTTAGATAATGGAAAACCACGACTGGAATGTTTAAAGCCAGTGGATATTTACTTGCACCAACAACTTAAATTAATGTCATTTGAATCAAAATTAAATTCTCAAGTACTATCGTTTATGAGGCTAGATGCTGCGCTTTATCAACGGAAATACAATTAAAAAGCGTAGTTAATGGTATAATATAATTGAATGCTTATCAAAGAGCGCTTGTGCAATCACGAGACAAAGTCAAACAGCGACACGTGCAAGTTACGCAAGCGTTTACATTGACACGCACTGTTATGCTTCAAAACATTACATCCGTACGTTCTAACACATAGAAACAGCCGGGACTATTGAGTGCCTGCATTAGTTACAGTAACAGTAACAAGTTTAAAGTATTACGTTTCCTAACCATGTGGTGTTAAGTAGTGAAATAGTGACGTTGCCGATACTCACAGCATCCGGATCGATAAAGGTGTTGAACTTATATTTGGTCTTATGTTTCTCAGTGCCTGTGTCGAAGAACAGCGTGAACTGCGCGTCCTTGCCGCGGCCCCCCACCGGGAAATAGAGCCCGGCTATGAGGTGGCCTTTCTGGTCGCGGGCAAGTAGACTCCTGGAGCGAAAAACTTTTGCTTATATTTATGAATTTACTATTTTGTCGAATCATGCCACTGATTCAGACATAAAGAAACTGTTGTGATATACAGATGTCGCTCACCTGAAGTTGTAGACGAGGTTCCTGCGCTCGGTGACGTTGACGCCATCGAGGTAGGGCCTGGCGACGTACACGAGCGAGGTCTGGCATTTGAGGTTGGTGCCGCGCGCCTCGCGCTCGCTCCACTCCACGTAGCCG